>NC_052944.1:33546322-33846322 GCF_013358895.1 Oreochromis aureus
ACATTTTCACTTTCATTGACTTGATTCTTTAAATTAGCACCAGTCCTAGTCATGACAAAACCAAAATATAATTCAAATTCAGAAATTATAACCTTTGAATACCAGTCAGATTTGTATTATTACTATGTTTTTTGGGAAAATAGCAATAAAGTTCACATTTTTTAGCATATGAATGATGAAACCTAATATTTTTTTATCATCATTGCAGGTCAGTACCAGTAACAGTAACAATGATTTATTTTACTTTATTTTATTTTTTGGGGTGAATGTAATAAAAAGAAAATCACACATATGTGTTAGTAGCCAGAAAAGGCCATTCAAAAACCAAAAACCAATAAAATGATCAAAATTTTATTCCAGTGTGTGCTTCTGTGTGCATCCTCATTAGCAGCAAGATGTGCTAACCACATCATGTACACACCTTTATGTTTTTTCTACACCTGGTGCATTGCAGGTCAGTACCAGTAACAGTAACAATGATTTATTTTTACTTTATTTTATTTTTTTGGGGGGTGAATGGCCAAAAGAAAATCACACATGTGTGTTAGTGGCCAGAAAGGCCATTTAAAAACCAAAACCAATAAAATGATCAAAATTTATATTCAGTGTGTGTGCTTCTGTGTGCATCCTCATTAGCAGCTGTAGAGTGTTTTTGTCACAACACCTGGTGCAAGGGGCTGCTGTTCCAATCCTGGAGGTGCGCCTTTGCACCTTCTTCTCATTTTGTTGGTGGGGTGTGGGTCACGCCTGGTTCAGACTACTGTATCTTGAGATCAACGGCAGAAGTGGCTGAGAATCAGGGACAAGGGTGTCTTGCAGTTGTTGAGGTCACCAGCATGTGCCCCAGCTCTCCCAGGATCACTCTTCATTTGTAGGTTGTAGAGGACTCCCCCACTTCAGTGAAGTTGTTTCCGGCGGGACAAAGGCATCGTATCCCAAGACATCCAGGAGAGTGGAGAAAAGAGCCAGCAGCCATCAGTTAGTTTTCCTTCAACAACTCGAGGTGCCAACATCCTCTCTAAGTTATCCAAGCTGTATTTGTGCCTATTGTAGTCCAGGATTGCTTCTTGCTTCCAGGCATCCTCTATTCCCCATCACTGGCTGCTGGTTCCCTGTGTGTTGTCAAAACAAGCACATTCCTCCGTTGCTTTGGCATGTGGGATATCGCCGTGGTAGTTTTGGTGAAGCCAAAGACAGACAACAAAATCTTCCTCTGTTGCAACTGGAGGAGCTGGGAGGAAGCTCTGGGTTGTTTCCCCTGTGCCAGTTTTCATCTGAGGAGTTCCTCTGCCAAGGTGACCGAAGGAAAGACGTTGTCCTCGGAGCTCCTCCGTCAGTTGGAGTCTGAACCCCATGCCATTTTTTACTTCCTGAGAACTTCCAGTGTTGTCATCCAAGATGCTATGTATTGCTTTATTCTGGTGTAGGCTTACATCTACACTTCATCTATAATCCTCCAATCCTCACACCTTGGCCTCCCGTGGAGGTCTATATGGTGCACAGCAGCTAAAAAAGATCTCCTTTGTTATAAAAAAAGTCAAAAGTAGATCTCAGGCTGCTAATGTAGGAACTGCATACAGGTGAGCCCTGGTTTGATACCAGTGGGTACTGGATTGTAGAGCAGTCTCTCTTCAGTGGTGGGACCCACATGGTTTTCCTTTCATGAGGATCCACTCAGTCACCGGCTCCTCGGTCTCAGAAAATGCTCCTATGTTCTTTTCCATCAGCTGCTCGGCCTCCACCTCCATCCCCCCAACCCCAAACCTCCCCCAAAAAAGGATTCAGGCACTGGCTAGTACTCATCATCAGTGGTGATGCAGTCAGCCTCTTTGGAGATTGACCCTCATCTTCTGGAGAACCTCATTTCTTCATCTTGATTCAGTTTACTCATCATCAGTGGTGATGCAGTGCCTCTTTGAGATTGACCCTCATCTTCTGCTGGGCAGATGCTGTCCTTGCTCTCTGACCAGATCATATAGACAGTGCTTGAAGCAGTGATTACTTTATTGCCATATTGCCAGAATAAATGATCTGGAAGCTGTTAGGCTTACTTACAGCAGTAGCTCTGTCTGCACCTGCATAAACTCCAGGACACGTTTACAAACAGTGTTGTTGTCGTTTGCGCTGCAGCTGCAGCTGCAGGTTTGAACTCTGCAAAATGTCCTGTGATTGGGTTTTGGGTTTTTTTAGAGTTAATATTTTGGGTATGGTATCTTTTTATGAAAAATACATCAGTAAAAGTGCTTTTAGCATGTGCTTCAAAGCTAAGTTTGACTGGGAACCTCGAAGCTCAATAGCCTGCATCCACAGAAATTCACTGCAGCCTATGTAATATTTGATGCGTCATTATTTATTCCAGTCTATCTTGCAAATACATGTTTGTGCTGTGATGTCATGCACAAACACAAACTATTAGATCCTTAAGATCAAACCTATGTCAAAATTGTTTCATTATTTTGGTCCATCGGAGTGTGGTAAGCAATCAAAGGCCGCTACTAGAAACTAGGAATATTACATGAAATTGCTTGGTTGGCCAAAAATGGGTAAATGATGTAATTTGGTAAAAATGGCCACGATAGAGCCAAGAGGAACAATTTGGTGTATAGTGTATATTATTGACATTATTAGGGAGCTGATGTTGAAAATTAAAAAATCTGAAAAGAATACACACCTTTGGGAAGTTTCATTCCATTTGCATTAACAGAACGAAAATGGTTGAAAAGAGAAAAGTGAAGTGGCCACAAACGGCCAGGATAGAGCCCAGAGGGTTAATGGAGTCTAGTAAGATGTTATAAATATTGGGCGCCTGCCAAATCATGACAGTCTAAGGTGTGAGGGTTAAGCAGCTGCAGGTAAATGTCTTTGTTTGTAGCAGGTTTAACTGCATTCATTCAGATTAACTTCAGAGAGCAAAACAAGTGAAAGCTTGTCTGAATGCGACCAATGAAACCAATGAATGTGACCACAACAGAGAGTCTTTAGTGATGAGCCTCTGCATTGCTCTGTTAGCACGAGTGAAACTGAACCAGGTGTAAGGAGAAGAAAACCCACCCCCAAATCAACACATAACTCTACTGGCAGGAAACTAAATGTTGCCTCTGCATTGTCGTACAATTACAGTTTATTACATTTCATTTCATGGAGGTTTCGTCCTCATCGTAATCGACACGATCGGTTTCATTCACATAAAGCTGCTGTGTTGTTGATAACAAGCAGATCAAGCTGCCGCTGTAATGATTTTACTCACCAGCTCGTTGGGGTAATGCAACACAACGGGCTGGAACGGGACGCCGAGAACGAAAGCACCTGATGTGACAGAGACACTGAAATAAGACAGAACTCCTCAATCACTTCTCATTTTCTACATCTTTGATTTCTCCTATTATGTCTGAGTGCTCAGCACCTGAGACACGGAGAGAGGAGTCGAAGCTGAAAGCATTTAACACGATGAGATATGCTTTAAACCTCCATGTATTTGTTCTTTCACAGCCCAAATCGGGTGCTTAAGATCTCAGAAACAGTGTTTTTAACTTTTTTAATCATTATTAATATTATTATTAGTATTATTAGTATTATTAGTATTATTATTATTATTACTGGGGTTATTTTTTAATGAAACATGGCATCATGTGAGATTTTATTTATATTTCAGGGTGTTTTCTTTGGCTCTGTGTGTAGATTTAACTCACCAGTCTTGAATCTGAGCAGACAGCGGCCATTAGTTGTGGTTCCTTCAGGAAACATCAGTATCTATACAGGTATGAAGAAAAGGCAGTTTGAGTCTATATACTTATATATTATAATATATTAATTATCCCTTTTATCAGAAAGACAGAACTCACAAGAGTGTCGAGTGACACAAAAACATCTCACCTGAGGCCAGGATCCATTGGAGGTGACCCTCTTGTTTAGCTCTGAGACGGCTTCTTTCCTGGACTCAGGATCCCTCCTGCTCACAAGAACAGACTGATTGCACTCCAGCAGAGCTGAAACATTAAAAAAAGTCACATATAAAAAGTCCCAGAAATCTAAAACTATTAGAGCAGATTAGAAGCTAGAGGAGTGAATCTCCTGATCTTGTAACTGGATCATCTTCATTGTTTACTCCAGATATTGCTGCATAGTAGGTGGACATCCTGTCTATACCGCAAATGCAAGCTGGACCTCAAAAAAGGACCCAAGTGATAGCTCAGCCTGTAAAATGTGAACTGTGTCTCAGTCAGCAAAACAGAGAAACACCAACAGCTCCCATCAGGATACTTTTTTTTAAAACTCTTTAGCGATCCGACAGGTGCTTCCAGGTGTATAAACAATGGCAAAGTAAACAAATTCCATCTCTCTTTTCACCTCCTATGACCGGCAGGTTTATGTTCTCCGACCGGGACACAACTGTCGGCACCCCGGCTGGAAACATGATCACCATGTCCAAGAAGCTGCTGTGGGGCGCCACTACCAGGATCGGCGCCTCCTTCACGTCCGCCTTACGACCTTTCACCTTAACCCAATGGAAGCCCACGCAGAAGAACACTGCACGGCCCAGCAGCCACAGGATCGGGTGGAACAGCCAGCGCCGCCAGCCTGATAAGGGTTTGGAGCGTTCCTCCTGAGGCAGGCCGGCCAATCGCAGCACAGCGACGATCCAAGCAGCGATTAACAAGATCCACGCCAGGAAGACCCGTATGGGGAGCAGGGTGCAGCCCAGGATGATGCCCTGCGGGATCAGAGGGGAAAATTAGAGATGTTTAAACATAATGCAGGGTCCCATCAAGTGAAACACACACCACCAAACATCCAAAACACTGTTTCATGGTCTAAAGCTAAAAACATGCCCCTTTTACGTCTTTTCATGGCATCACAAAGCGTTAAAGTCAATCTAAACTCAACCACTCACTAATTTACCCACTGATCACTTCTCTGCAGACAAAAAGACATCTAAATGGCACAGGGCACACATCAAGGTCAGCTTGGTTTAAAGGTCAAGCTTAGCAGATGTCATTGTTTCAAACAAACAAACACTATTATTCCTGCTGATTTAAGAAAATATAAGATATATGAATCGTAGTGTTTGTTTATATAATGCTAATGAGCCATGTTTGCTTGGTGGAGCTGGTGAAATGCTCTTCTGGTGAAACGTGCTTAAAGATAACTAAGACAGAGACAAAGGGTTTTTCTTTTTCTTTGTTTTTCATTAATAATAAAGCGATCGTATGTGTGGTTTTTGTTGTTACTAATGTTTTTCTTATTAATCCCCTAAAACAGAAGAAGAAGAAGAAGAAGAAGAAACAATGCTTCCAATATGGCAGCCATTGAGGCTTTCGCCTTTAACATCTACTACCAAACCGACCCCTACACGCTGCACACACGGACACCCTTGCTCTGAGTCTTCACCCACAGAAACACTTTCCTCAAGTGTCATCATCTGTGCCGTGACTCCATCAAGGCGAGGCGAGAAACAATGCGTAAACATCGGCGTCTGTCCAGCGGGTGCCATGACAACACGCGCCTCTCAGCACTCGTACTTTATTAATCCTTTCATCTCCACCCTGTACTACATTTACAATTAGTATAAGACAGCTATGCAGGTCCTTCCAAAAGTAACCAACTTTTGTCCACAGTGAATCAGTCTGTAATAAAACCTGAAGAAAAACACTGTCTAAAATTTTATGCCTGGAGGACTCAGCAGCTCCATCAACACCATGTGTTTCATCCAAGCTGGAGCAACCGAGCTATTTCAGTGACATACGTTACACAGTAATACATTTTATATGATTATTCTCTTTCCTTTATGCATGACAGATACTCTAAAATAATCTCAGTAATCATTCATTTTTAAGAAAAATAATTCTTAAAAAACACACAATTGAAGAAAAAAACACATATTAAAGCTTCAGTTCTTATTTGTATGTGTGATAGTATGTTAGCATCATTTGAGGACTAAAATATAGATGATCTGGGTGCAACCAACTACAGCGAACTCCTCAAAGTCAAGGTTCAAACTAACTTTTCAAAGTAAATCCAAACAAACATCTGGTTTACAGATGTGTAATATTTAATATACTCTGTACAGAAACACTATAATTTAGATTTATGATAACTATGTCAAAACAGAGATGCCTCATTACGGAAGAATTGAGTTTAAAAAAAAGTAGACGTGAGTTTGTATGTTAGCAGGTTAATGTGACTTGGTGTATAACGCATTATAAAAGGTCTGTAAGTCTGGATAAGTGGCATGGGTAGATCTGACCATGACAAACCTGACAAAAGATTTAACGTCTGACCTTCACTACATCATTTGTCTTAAGAAAAGTCACCAACAAACAGTCTGAGTACAGATCTAAAAGTTAAATAGTTTCACCCCATCCCCGACTCAAAGCACTTACCTCTAATATGACCTTTAAATTCACTGCTACTCCTAGAGACACACTTCTCTACAATCACTAATGTGCAGCAATGGAGCATTTTCCTCAGCCTTATTTCATCTGTTCAGTTTGTTTAGTTTTTTTTTTAATCTATTTACAGCAAAAATATGTAAAAATTGGTTGATGATTTAGGTTATATCAATTTATACATTCAGAGAAAAAGACCAGAATAGAAGTTTTTAGATAATTTTCCCAATTTTAGGTAATTACTATTGGATCATTATACTTATTAAGTAATTAACGAATTTTATTTGCTAAATTGGATTACTTCTTATAGTAAAAGCGTAGGAAAATCAGGTTACATTAATAGAGAAATTCATACCAAAACTGTTTTTTGACATACTTTCCCCAGTTTGGTTTGTTTAGATTTATCTACTTACGAGTAAAAAAAAAAAAAAAGGGTAAAAATTAGGTGATGTTTTTGGTTATATTTAGAATAGAAAAAGACCATAAAAGCGGATTTTACATATTTTTCCAGTGCTTATGAAACATGTTTCTCAATAATTACATGACCACATATCTGATCTCATATACATTTTTAGTGCCATTAGTCTTGTCTACTTATAGCAGAAATATTTAAACATTGGTTAATGTTTTAAGTTATATTTACAGAGGAAGTTACAAAAAAGGACGAGAAAAGGAGATTTTTACATACTTTTTCTAGTAACAGTGGATCATTTTCCTCAATAAATAAATATCCATCTAATATTCCCATTTCATTTGCTAACTTTGATTAATTAATTTGGGTATTCTGATTATGTTTTAAGTTAAATTTATGCAGAAATATGTGGAAAACTGAGATTTAAAAACAAAATAAAACATGCTATAACATCTGGTAGCATAAATTAGCATTTCGTGGATTACCTTTCTAACCTCCAAAAACCGGAGTTAAACCCAGAGTTAGCAGGGGTCTGTGGTTAAGCCGAATATTAACTATGGTTTAAAGTAGGGCAGTAAGTCTGCCTGACATCCTGCCCTACTTTCAAGCAGAAAATCTATACATTTAATGATTACCTTGATCCACTGCGCCTTGGTGAGCTTCAGCTCATGAATGAAGGGGTTCGGGTACTCCTGTGTAGCAGCCCTGCTGCTGCTGTCCCTGCTGCTCTGGCTCTCCATGGCGAGAAAGCAAAAACAAGTTTTACTAACTATAAAAACCTTCAAAAAGTGATTCAGACTCCTTTGGTGCTGAAAGTTTCTCTAAAAAATGCCAGAGGAAAGAAAAAAAGGGGGGGAAGGCAGGTCAGGGTGCGCTCATTGCTCAGCGCCTCTCTTTTTTCGGAAAAGTGTCCTCAGCAGAGGGAGTTTGAAAACCTGAGTGTTAGCTGATGCTAGCTCGGACACGCAAAATCAAAAGCCTTAGAAACAAAGAAAAGCTAGCAGAAACCACATCTTTTTCAGTTTGTACCGTCCTCATGGCGAAACCTCACACAAGCCAAAGAATTTATACCCTCTGTTTGTTACTTCATCACCTGTCCCGCCCCTTTACAAGTGGCTCAGCCCACTGAGCCCCGAAGTCAAAGGCTGGGTGAGAGGTAAACTTTGCCTAGGTGAAAGGTACAGAAGTTCACTTATACCAGGAAACAGTTACAAATTACACTTTAAAATGTCATTTTAATTTCATAGAAGTCCCAAATGCCGATTATATGCATCTCACCCTGTTAAATATCATATTAGGACTGTATATAAAATATGGACCATACAGATTTTGGCTGCAATTTAGCTTGGAGCCACCGGGAGGTGCTAGAGAGATAGTTACTTACTCTGAATGAGTAAGGGTGGCTGAGTTAAATTAAATATATATTTAAATTGTAAAAAATTATAATTAAATTTCTAATTAAACTAAAATATTCATTCAAATGACTTTCTATATTAAAAAAATAGAACACTTAAGTTTTAGTTTAGTTTTTGCTAACACAGCACTGACACTGTGTTCAAATACTTGAGTTAAACTTTTATGCTGACTGGTTTTATAAACCCACTTTCCATTGGCTATTTGTTGTTAAGGCACAGTTTTCTCCATTTCCATTTGGGGTTATACTTTTTCAAGCTTTACTACCGTCAGGCTAGTTAGTGGGTAAAAAATTAAAAACTGGTAATCTAACAGCAACCAAAGCTATAGTTTTATTTACAACCAATTAGAAACCTCCTTGAACCACTTTTATCCAGTTTGGCGATATAAATTTTTCCCTAGAAACTTGTGGTTGTATCATACCTAATATGAAAGACAGCTCTTGAATATGATGTGACGCAAAAAAACCTTAACAAAAGATTTTTGTAGCCACAATAAGGCACCCATGGTCTTGGACCCAGTGTGAAGCCTCAATGTTAGTATGTTAGCTGCCATACTGTCGATTTTTGAAGCCAGAAGTTACTATATTTGAGTGAGAAGGTATAGTCATCAGTCATCAACACTAGCAAACGACATTCATAAATGTGATCAGACGGGAAACCAGATGTCACCAAACTAAATGTGAGGCAAACACTGTGTATGTGGTGCAAATCTGAGAGTTAGCCTGAATATTATTTCACTGTTATTTTGGCTGCTCCCCTGCTTTTCTTTGGGTTTCAGTTTGGAAGCATAGATAAACTGGCATACCTTTTTTGAGCCATATCAGAAAATTTTAGTAATTTTATGCAGTTATGGGACACACATATAAGGCTAGCAAAAATAAACAAACCTGTTCTACTGCTTTATTTTCTTTATGGTAGCTCCCATCATATTTATCAAAATCTACAAAACTTGTGGCGTTTAACTTTCCTTGATGTAACCTCCTGACTATAATAAAAAGACTTTCCTTCACATCCATAGGGTAAAAGCTAGACGTGCATGTCCTGCAGAGCCATTCAAACTGTGGCACATTATCTCAAGATGTGTGAGAGGGACAAACGGTGATAAAAACACTGTGCAGTCCTGATAAAGAGTGAGATCGAGTCACCCTAGCAGTAGAATAATAGACTACTAAAATTTCATTCACTAAACCTGAAACTAAAACTTGTGATTTGTACCTCACAAGAGGGATCACAAAAATCTTCAAAAAATCTTTGAATCTTCAGAGTTTTGTCAGGAAGGGGATCCGGTGTAAAAATCTACCCAATCAAACACAGGACACTAACTGCTGTGGTGACCCCTGTGAATCAGGGAGCAGTTGAACTATATAGAACTATTGTACCATAAGTAAACTGACTGGACTTCTACAAGAAACACCTAGAAAATATGATAAAATGAAGCCTAAAAAGTTCTGACTTTGGTTTTTAAAAGGTTATTTATCCTTGGAAATGATAGTTTTACCTTTGATTTACAGAAACTGCCAAACCATTTTATTTCAGGATGTTACCAAACATCTTAATCAGCTTAAAAGACATCCAGAATATGAGTGTAACTGTAAGATGCTTAAAAAACTTCTTACCTGGATAATGTTTATACATATATATAAATATATATATATATATACGTATATATATATAGTGTAGTCGGATGGTAACAAAGAGAGGGAAGGTAGTCAGAACTGAGGGGATCGAACTACCAGAAGGCAACATTGCAGACATAGAGGACAGTTACAAGTACCTGGGGATCCCGCAGGCGAATGGGAACCATGAAGAGGCCGCTAGGAAAGCTGCAACCACCAAGTACCTGCAGAGGGTCAGGCAAGTCCTGAGGAGTCAGCTGAACGGTAAGAACAAGATCCGGGCTATCAACACCTACGCTCTGCCCGTGATCAGGTACTCTGCTGGGGTAATAGGCTGGCCAAAGGAGGAGATAGAAAAGCCACTGACATAAAGACAAGAAAGCTCCTGACCATGCATGGAGGGTTTCACCCCAAGTCCAGCATCCTGAGGCTGTACGCTAAGCGGAAGGAAGGAGGCCGGGGACTGGTGGGTGTCAGCACCACAGTCCAGGATGAGACAAGAAACATCCACGAATACATCACGAAGATGGCCCCAACTGACAGCATGCTCAGTGAATACCTCAGGCAGCAGAAACCCAAGAAAGAGGAGGGAGACGAGGAACCATCATGGAAGGACAGGCCCCTGCACGGTATGTACCACCGGCAGATAGAGGAGGTGGCTGATATCCAGAAATCCTACCAGTGGCTGGACAAAGCTGGACTGAAAGACAGCACAGAGGCACTAATCATGGCAGCACAAGAACAAGCTCGGAGTACAAGATCCATAGAGGCTGGGGTCTACCACACCAGGCAAGACCCCAGGTGCAGGCTGTGTAAAGATGCCCTGAGACAATCCAGCACATAACAGCAGGGTGCAAGATGCTAGCAGGCAAGGCATACATGGAACGCCATAACCAAGTGGCCGGCATAGTATACAGGAACATCTGTGCGAGTATGACCTGGAAGTTCCGAGGTCAAAATGGGAGATGCCCTCAAGGGTGGTGGAGAATGACCGAGCTAAGATCCTGTGGGACTTCCAGATACAGACGGACAAAATGGTGGTGGCTAACCAACCGGACATAGTGGTGGTAGACAAACAGGAGAAGACGGCCGTAGTGATCGATGTAGCGGTTCGAATGACAGCAATATCAGGAAGAAGGAACACGAGAAGCTGGAGAAATACCAAGGGCTCAGAGAAGAGCTCGAGAGGATGTGGAGGGTGAAGGTAACGGTGGTCCCGTGGTAATCGGAGCACTAGGTGCGGTGACTCCCAAGCTAGGCGAGTGGCTCCAGCAGATCCCGGGAACAACATCGGAGATCTCTGTCCAGAAGAGCGCAGTCCTGGGAACAGCTAAGATACTGCGCTTGGGACCCTCAAGCTCCCAGGCCTCTGGTAGAGGACCCGAGCTTGAAGGATAAACTGCCCGCAGGGGCGTGCTGGGTGTTTTTTTGTTTTATATATATATATATGTGTATATATATATATATATATAGATAGATAGATAGATAGATATAGATATATATATGTATATATATATCTATATATATATATATATAGACATATATGTAATATCACATTTTGCTTGGCACTGGTCTTTTACTTCTAGCATTTCAGTATGCATTTCTGTGTTCACTTCAGCAGTTTGAATCCCAGCACTGCTTTGTTCCTTTTCTTTTGGATTTTATCTACACTTTGCTGTTTACTCCAGTTTTGTTTTGTGTTTTTTTTTTTTGATGACTAGTTTTCAGGTTTAGAAGAAGGTCACAGTTTATTAAAGCTTCGGCTATCTTTAAAACCTTCCTAAAACGTTAGATACATTAATTGTTACCCATCAAGAAAAAAAACTGCCACTTTGTTTCACTTACATCAACAAACACAGACTGAGGCTAAGCACATTCGCCAGACAAAGACCCCAGCTCCCGCTGTTTGCAAATCTATTTATATGATAACTACCTGATAAGTACTCTGAGACAGCTCACTCGGGAGGAACACACTCTGTTGTTTTCAGGTGTGAGTGGATTTATTCGCTTGACGACTCTTATCTGTACCAGAAAAACAACACAGACATGCATCTTTATGTGTTCGTTTAAGTCAATCAAATCAGTCGAGCAGATCACTTCAAGGTTACATGTGCGGTCAAACCTTTTTTTCTGTTTTGCATTTTTAAAGATGGGACTGGGACATTAAAACTACCTCAACATTACTGTAGGCAGCTAAAACATGCAAAAGAAATCCAGTCCCTAAAAACTTCATCCTTCCACAGAGTAAATTTAATGTGGTAAAAATGACCAAAATCTGATATTCAGAGTTAAAACTATGGGCTGTTCGCCAGTATGTCTGACAAAGAGGTCAAAATAATAAAGCATATTTTTTTTCCCCTAAAATCTGATATATTTTTTGTGCTTTTGACCGAATTTCAAAGCTTAAATTTTGACCTTAAGGTTTAGTATTGTAGACCTGATAGGCTTATTTCACCTTTCATCACAAAGTAAGAAGTAAATCAGAAAAACGTCTATATACAGTACTGTGCAAAAGTCTTGAGCCACACCTAATTTCTCTCTCTATATTTTACTTCCAGTCTTTCTTGTAGTTTTTAATGCGGTCTTGAGCAATACATAGCTTTCTGAAGGTGTTTGAAAGTCTTTCTTTGGACATGAGCTACTTTTTCACTCATTTTTAGTCCAGTCCTTGTATTTGTCCATTGACAGAGGGAAGATTTTTTTGTTTCTTAAGCCACTTGGTACTCTCCTATGACCATTCAAGCATAAAAAGTCACCTAACTGGGCTCTTTGTTTCTAGCAGTCTGTCACAAAAAACAAAAACAAAACATAATCAGTTCAGGTTTCTTTACTTGAATCTGTGAAAAATGTCAAAGATAACGCAGTTTGACAAGTATAGTTTAATAAGCTTCAAAACCTGTTATTTGCAGGATTCCAGATTTCCTGCTACTACAAGTCAAACAAATATCCAACAACTGCATTTTACAATTGATACACTGTCATATGAGCCGAACTTTACCAACGCTTTGGAAGCTAACTGAAAATTAGCACCTGCCCTCATTTTCTCTCCAAATTGATGTTGTCTAAAAGAATTTCAGTTATTATGGGCATCAGAAAACATGTCATGAAAACTAGACAATCAGTTTCAGGGACCCAAAATTAATGAAGGTGTTGTTATTGTTCCCTATATGAGTGTCCAGATCTGTACGTAGCTACATGCTGTGATTGGTGTGTACAGCCTTAGCACACCTTGAAACCGCTGCTGATTTATTTAATTTTTTTCTTGCCATAAATAAGTCAGAATTTCAGGTTATTATCTCAACATACCAACCTGAAATTCTGACTTAAAACAGCAAAATAAAACACATAAATACATAAAAATTCATTGGTGGAAACAAGCTTCCATACTTCCATGTTACTTGTGTGATAATGCTATCTTTGTGCTAACTTCCACACTAACATAGGAGTTGTTGTTTACCTACTAGTATCAGAGACACCTACAGTAGTTCCAGTGTCTGGTTAATGGTACATACCTGCTCACTTACAGTTATGTATACAAACTCTCCCTTGTATTTTAATTCAGTTGCCCAAAACAGACAAAACACACAGCTTAGCACTGTTTTTTATTCATTTTTTATTTTCTATACCAGACGTTCAATCATATCATTAAATGATTTTAATCATGTGGAGAAAATCTGATATGGTGACAGCCCTAAATAACACAGTGGTTTACTGTAAGTGGTCGGGGATGAAGTTAAAGTCCACCTCTGACTAAAGAAAACACATTTTCAAATCATAAAACTGTGCAAATCCACCAAACTGATTTAAAGCTAAACTAAAACCTAAACTAATTATCACAGTTTAAAGTTAAAGCTAACACCAAGGTGATTTCCCACCGTCCACAACCTTTTCTCAGTTCAATCTGTATTTCATGTGGCCCGTTCTTCTCCTAACTCTACTTCTTTTGTCCTACTTTTCTATGTGCATAAACCCGCTGGAGGTTATTTATTGATAGCATTGAGATTGTGGATGAACAGCCAGGACATGTGGAGGTTTCTCCCCTGCCCCTGTCTCTCTCTGGATTACTGTCCCCTGCGTTAAAAGCCCTCCTTTCACTTTCATGAATCAACGACTGTAACAAAAGCTGTAAAAGACTTTCTGCTACTCCCCTCTCACATGTTGCTCTCTGCTATTGTTGTCTACAGGGCGTCGCTGTTACCCACCTCCCTCTGTGAAACACAACCACACCCGACAGAAGAAGCAGGCGGTGAGCTGGAGGAAGAGCTGTTTAATGCAGCCAGCAAACCTTTCACTATAAATCTCTCTGTTAGTTTGCAGCAATAGCAAAATGATCCCTGTTATGGTAGGATTACTACCATACTGTTATTTATCCATCCAACCGTTCCGTTCCGTTCTGTTCTGTAACCGGACTCAAACCTTCCACAAAAGTTCACTTCTGTCTCATCAGTCAAGAGAATATTTTCCTAATCTCTTGGGGATCATCAGGATGTTATTTGGTAACTATGAGACGAGCATTTGTGTTCTTCTTGGTCAGCAGTGGGCTTTCCTCCTTGGACTCTCCCATCGATGCCATTTCTGTCCAGTCTTTATTAGTGAATCATGAACTCTGACCTTAACTGAGTCAGGTGAGGCCTGCAGGTTTTTACATGTTGTTCTGGGGTCCTTTGTGACGTCCTGGATGAGTCGTCGACGTGATCTTGGAGAAATTTTAGTAGCTCGGTCACTCCTGAGTGTT
Source organism: Oreochromis aureus (assembly GCF_013358895.1). Classification (NCBI taxonomy): domain Eukaryota; kingdom Metazoa; phylum Chordata; class Actinopteri; order Cichliformes; family Cichlidae; genus Oreochromis; species Oreochromis aureus. The sequence continues at coordinate 33,560,887 of NC_052944.1, forward strand.
CACATTTGTGGATGACTGTGAAGTGCCAAAAGCTTAGAAGTGGCTTTATAACCTTTTCCAGTCTGACAGATGTCAGTGACTTTGTTTATTAGCTGTTTAAGATCTTTTAGCCTGCCTTACTTTGTCACACAGCTCCTAATCATGGCTGGGCGTGCCTACTGGGCAGCTTTAAAAACAACTTTTTACTTGGTTTATCTTTGTCTAATATTAAAATCTGTCTGAAATTTGTCTAAAATTTGTGAAAAAATGCAAGTGTGACAAATATGCAAAAAAAAAAAAAAAACCCTCAGAAATCAGTTAGTGGGCAAATAATTTTTCACAGCTCTGTCTTTGTGCTGCACACGAACACTCTTTATGGAGGTAATTTGCTATCAGCTGTTGATAGCAATGAGTTGATAACTCTGCACTCGACTGTGTCATCCAGATAAGGTGACTTCTGGCTCCAGAAAACCCAAACGGCAGACACCAAGACACCAAAGTTGAGGCTTCAAAATGGAGAGACTCCATCCAAATATAAAGTCACAGCAGCTATGTCCATGTTTTATGTCCTCTGTGGATTACAGACATTGGATCACGGTAACGGCTAATTTAGAGCTCTGCAGTGAGTCTTGGTAGATCCTACGAAGCAACTTATGTAAGAGGTTGATGTCATGCCGGCATTGATGCTTGTGCTGGTGCAGCTTGTGTTAATTACCACGTGGTTGTATCCCAGTGTGTTACATGTGGTACCAGCCAGTAGAAACAAATAAAATGCTGCAACTTTCTTGTTGATGTGCATCTCCACAGAGATATAACTACACAGAGGACACAATCACATGGTAATTAACACAAAACACAAGACACACGACCATAAATGCAGCCAATGAAGTGTTTTCAGAGGGGTTGCTTTGCAGCCCCAACACTGACTGGGATAAACAAACATAACTCCTGACCGTCACTGCCTGATCAGTGCTGCAAAGCAGCCATAGATCAAAAAATATGACGTTCCTGGTTCTCTTCCTGAAACGAGACCCAGTGTGCTCCCCAAAGCCTTCCCTTGAACAAATACTAGTTTGGTTTTTCACAGAAACAGGATCAAAAACTGTCCCAGTTCTCTCCCTGAAGCCCTGTGTCATTGATTTGGGATGTTTTAGAGTTACTTTGTGTTTTATTTGTTTCTTCCTCTCACTTTGTCGTGTTTCTCTTTGTTCCTTTGCCATCTGTTTACAGCCTCTCGCCACCATTCCTCTCCTCGTTTCTGACAGTCAAGCTTTCCAGACATTTTCCTCATGTCCTACTTTCCAGCTTTTTGAACTTTGCCTTTTGCGTGCCCTCTGCACTAATTATGCAGAAAACTAGTAGAATTGATCAAAGATCTGAGGCCTTTAGCTATTCAGGCAGAGATGTATTTATATAAGATTTGGCAATTAATTACTTTGAAAATAAGTTAAAAGTCGGCTAACGTTTAGCTGTTTCTCATTTTTCACCTTTAACCTTTGAACGTGAATAAAAGCAGAGAGAGCGAGGTCAAAGTATGCTCCAATTCAACCTGCGGATATATAAAATGAAAGAAATCAAAGAGAAAGTCGCTGAAGACGTGGCAGCTTACAGAGTCCTCTGTTGTTTCGGTCAACGTGCAGAGGTTGGATGCTTTCCTTAAAGCAAAGACAGCCTTCACTGATGTCCTGGAAACTGATGACATGTAAAGTGTAAAAAAGTACAGTAGGTAGGTGATGAATTAGGCAGAGCCCAGAATGCCATAAAGATGCTATTTTTGTTTTGTGTAAAATATTTGCTCGTTTTTGTTTAGATAGCAACAGCGTGCTTCACTCAGTGTGCTGCTCTCTTTCCCACCCCCCTACCCGCTCACAGCAGATGGTTGAACCTCCCTCAGCACAGTTCTGCTGGATGCTTCTTCCTGTTATAAGGGAGTTTTTCCTTCCCACTGTTGCCAAGTGCCTGCTCATAGGGCTTTCTGTGCTTTATTGTTTGGTCTTTACTTCACACACAAATTTAAATCAAACAGCTGGTTTGTTGTTTAATGTTTTCTTATTTTTTTTATGATGTACAATTTTGGAAACTTTTGTCAACTTTTTCACAACCAGCCGGATATTTCAAAGGGGAAGAGGACTCTTTGTATAGAGCTGAATTACTGAATTATGACCAAACGCAAGGCTGGAACAAAATGTGTAACATACTGTTTGTGGGCAACAGTCCTCCTCCTTTAGGGATGAGGTTTCGAGTTTTTCGACCTCTCTCAGAGTTCAGAGAGCACTGCAGGATGGTTCTGGATCTTCTTTATTATCTATATGTTTTTTTTCTTTCCTTGGATGATGGCGTTTTAACTCGCCCCCATAAACACAGCGATTAATTGGTCCCGTTTGTGTTTGAGATAATTTTTAACCCAGACTCTTTGCAACTTTATGTTTTTCTTTAAATGTTCAGCTACTTGCTCATGCTCTCTGGGAATCCTAGGTTTACAATAATAATAATGGATTGCATTTATATAGCGCTTTTCAAGGCACCCAAAGCACTTTACAATTCCACTATTCATTCACTCTCACATTCACACACTGGTGGAGGAAAACTACAGATGGTTCTGGAGCCATGGCTATATGCCCTGGGGCAGACTGACAGAAGCGAGGCTGCCATATCGCGCCATCGGCTCCTCTGGCCAACACCAGTAGGTGGTAGGGTGAAGTGTCTTGCCCAAGGACACAATGAGCAGGACAGAGAGCCCAGGGATCAAACCGTTGACCTTCAGGTTACAGATGCACTTCCCATCCCCCTGGCCATGGTCACCCAAAAACAGCAGGCAATGTTACTGATTAACATGAGCAGTTGTGAGATATTCTACCAGATGTTTTAAGAGGTTTTGCACTACTTTTGCAGCCTTTTATCTATTTCACTGTGCTCTGCTCTTTAGTTTTTAAATATCATTATTGTACTCATTATTACTGAGCTTCTTTCACAGCCCTGTGGAGCAACAATGTGAGCACAAAGAAGTTAACGGGGACATTTCTGCCCTCTGCTGGTGTAAAAATGGTAGTGCAGCATATTAAAGGTGCACAGGATGAGAGGAGCCAAGAAAACCCAAACAAGTGGAGCAAAAAGTGGACACGTGTGTCCTCTCACAACACTGACATCCTGAGCCACTTTAATATCATCAGACTCTCACTTTGTTTGCCTTTTCTTATATTTCATAAGCCATTAGTTTTGAGTGTATTTTACATAATAAAGGCACTTTATTGTGCCGTTATTCAGATTTTAACTTAACAAGCTCTGTACTGTGTTACAGTTTTTTAAAACTTATATTAACTTTGTCATGTCGTTTATTGAGCTACACATTCAGATGCCACTTTATTAGGTATACCTGTACGACTGTTTCTGAGTGAGTGCATATACTGCTCAAAAAGATTAAAGGAACACTTCAAGATTTGACTATGTGAATGAAAGAGAATCGAGTCAGAGCTCTGTGTGTAAGTACAGAAAGGATGGAGGACAGCAGCTCATTTACTTGACACTTTATTTGTCACGTGTAAACAAAAATACACATATTCATGTAGAAAAAAATAAACCTTTGGATTCCTAAAAAACACGTCGGCAAACATTCAAAGAAACTTTATAAATAACATGTTCCAGGCATTCAAACAACTTTAACAGCATCTGAAGCAAAGATTTATTCAGAGTAATTAATTTATTCAGAGTAATTAAAACACACACACACACACACACACACGCACGCACACACACACGCACGCACACACACACACACACCTGAGAGAGGAACTGTAGTATCATTTAGTCACAGCAGACGTCTCATTTGGTTTATACACTGTTATAAATACTTCAATGAACACATCACGCCTCACGTCTACAATCTTTTGTCCAGTATTTCAGTTCAATCTGCCCCCCCTAAAATAATCCACTGCGAGGTCCTCATTCAGACTTCTTACTGTTGTTGTAAACGGATCCGTTGTTGTTCACAGACCTCCTGTTGGACAGAGTACCTGCAGCCTCCTCAGGCCTCAGGTACTCTTTCGTCACTTTCTGAAAGGTTGGGTGGGCAGTCAGCACCCGCAGCAGACTCTCTGTGGAAACAAAGCCACAGCAGGGATGGTTTTTACTACTGTCTAGTAACAGGCATTCATGACAGACCTGGTTCTTAAGGAAACTTCTCGTTCTTCTGCACCTCATTTACACTGTTCAGCTGATTCTCACCTTCAGTGAGCCGGCTCCGATCGGAGGCGGCCGCGTAGAGCTCGGCAACTCTGTGCTGAGGGACACCCAGCAGCGCCTCCATCAGGTCTGACAGCTCCCTTTCGCTCAGGCTGCCTCCGCCCTCTCTGTTAAACATCTGAAAAACAAACAGTGAACAATCAAGAAAACAGCAGGAGGTACAAAAAGGCTCCTTATGGAGGTGAAGACTGTTTTTTTGCAAGCTGAATGAGCCTAAGGTCCACAGTTTGATCCCAGGGAAGAGTCACAAATCCCACTGGGGGAGTTAGGCTTAAAAACTAAAACATGCAGGGCTTTTTAATTCTGTAATTTCTTACTACGGAGTTAAAATTATATCCTGACTATGTGTCGTATTTCTAAATGCAGACAGGGAAAGTGGAGAAAGGTGAGGAGATCAGCAGGACTTACAGTGAAAGCAGAGTGAAGCAGCGTCTTCAGGTCAACACATCCAGTCAGGGGTGCGACACTAAAATAGATGTGCCTCAGGTCCACAGAGTGATCCTAAAACACACAGTCAGATTTCATCAGCACCTTCTCCCTCTGAGCTTTTTAAATGCTGCAAAATCTGAAAAAGCACAGATGAGTTATTCTAACGCCTCATTTATGAATCAAAACACCAAAATCACAATGCACTCCTCTTTATGATATGCCCCAAGGTCTGTTTGCTCTCGGCAAACACAGCAGGGCTTTTTAAATCCAGGATCCTGTGGTTAGAAGAAGCTGCTGCGAGTTTGTGACTTATCGGTTAACGTTTATCAGGGCATAGTTTGTCCTTGTTCCTCTCAATTGATCTGCTCTTTCTTTGGATTTTGAGAATCATCCGTACTGTTCTCACTCGAGTGTCGCACAAACTCTTTAACAAGAAGCTGGCTGACAAGCTTTTAAAGTGCTCTGCTCAACCTGCTGCCAGTAAGTACGAGTTACAGATGGATAGAAGGGTTTGTGTTTCACCTCGTCACTAACGGGTTACACAAACATCTGCCGTTTCTAACGGCGACAGAGAAACGCGCTGAACCTTTGTCGTGCCATCCCTCCCTGAAGAATCAGTTCATCGAAAGCGGCTGAAGCATTTCATTTTGATTCTTGTCGGCTTATCAGATCTAAGCATAGTTGACTCAGCTGTCTTGAGTTCTTGTGAAAAACAAATATTTGGCGCACACAGTGTGCACTCAGGTGCAGTTTATAGCCATAAAACCTAAGAGGATCTGACTTGGCTGCAGCGCTTCCACATGACCGTACCTTGGAGTAGAGGCTGCAGATGTGGGCAGCTGTCTGCTGGTGGCTCAGCCCGAGGATGGAGGCGAGCTCCTCTGTGCTGACCTTTGCGCCCTGAGCTCCTGAGCAACACCTGTCAATCATCCTGTCCAGAGCCGCCTGTACTTCATCCGCTCCCAGACTGACGGAGAGGAGGAGAAAGGAGGTGAAGTAAGCTGATGTGTGACGGAGATGAAAGGCTTTAAAGTTTAGTAAAACATGAGCGGGAGTAATCTCTCACCCGCTTTTGTGCAGTAGCGTCAGCGTTTCTCTGGCTGGAGACTCCAGCGGGAGGGACAGACCGCCGACTTTGCTGACAGGAACCCCACCCTCCATCACGTAGTCTGTAGCGGGGACTCCAAGGGCCCTAACGCACAGGAGAAACAGCTACGTCACAACAACCAGCAGACACAAATCCCTCACCAAGAGAAAGTTTTTACTTTTCTCCTCTATCTGCCTCGTACATAACATGAAATATCATTTCCTGTGACCGCTCACACGTAACTACACTTCACAAAAATGTGACACTGCAGAGATAACACACAAAATCACCAAACAGACCCAGAAAGTATTTAAAAACTCAAAAAATTCAAGGAACGTAAGGCATATTTAAACCTGCAGTTTCTCTGCATGCCACCAGGTGGTGACAGCTGTTGGAAAAAGATAAGTTCTGGTGCTTTTGAGGTAAACTGCTAACCACTTGTTGGTCACCTTGGATACGTGATAGGTAGGATCAAGTGAAAAAGGTTCCAGTCACACAGGCCTAGAGACTGGTCTGCAACCATCTGGCAACCACCTGTTGCTAGGGAAAAATGTGTATCCCCCAAACAGCTAGTAAAGACCTCCCAGTGATTGCTTTGGTTGCTAGGATGCTGCTGAGGTCGTAGTTTTAATGGAGGTGATGGAGTTATCTACAAACACTGTTCAGCTGCCCTCTGAACTGTGAAAAGTGACAGAAATAGACAGTTTTCCTTCAAAATAAGAGTTGGCTTTTATTTTGAAGACATAGCCAAAACATGTTGGCTACAGCTGTGAGGCACAGCTGTTACTTTGCTTCTTCATTTCCAATTTGATTAGCAAGTTTTGTAGTTTTACTACTGCTCAGTTAACAAGCCTTTAGAGACAAACATGACAATCTACAGACAGTCGACAACTGTGGGAGTCACTGGGAGGTTGTTGTTGCAGCCCCCCCCTCCCCTTTTTTTACAGCAAATTTCACCCAGCAAGAAATAGAAACCTCCAGGAACCACTGCGAACTAGCCCAGGTATACATCCTTCTTTTACAGAGAACCTAGCCTTCACAGATGCTGCTGGAGGTGCTCACTGACTTGTAGTTCTTATCTACTACTCAGAGTCATTGATGTATGTGCTGCTTGGGCCTTCTGAGACATTTCTATTGGCTTATCAGAATAAAATTAAGCTAACCAAGTGCTAAAGACTGTGCAGCAAGTCTGTGCTTCGGTTTTCTTGGTAACAATAATTAGTTGATGTCCATTTATGTTGTTTATGAGCCCAGACACCAGTCGGAGAAGTCACCCTGGTTCCATTTATGATTTCCATCACTGTTGGAGGGAACCTCAAGTGGTCATTGGAGGTACTGCAATTTTTGATTCTCCACTGTTTGTTTTGCTTACATTTTTTTGGTGCTTGGACACAGGAATTACAGGAATGTACCTCCATTGTAATGCATGTCTGCTGTAACATGAGCAACAAACCGGTTCCCCATAACAAGGAGAACCAGTAAGTGGGATTATTTATTATAAAAAAAAAAAAAGAAAAAAAGAAAAAGGAGGCATTCAGAAATCCACTTTAATTAATCAGCAGCAGCCAAAGTTTTAGGCTGACGTGTCATAAAATAAGGGAAGATGTGCACCTCACCTGGCCATGAGTTTCTGAACGTTGTCTGCGTACAGGTTGGGGTCCTTCTTCTCCTCCTGTGAAGGGTTGTAAACTGGCAGGAACTGCAGCACAATAAAGAGATAAACACTGTTTGGTGTAGTCACAGTAACAGCTCAACAGAGAGGCAAAAGTCCACACACACACACACACACACACACACACACACACACACACACACACACTTTTTTTTTTTTTTTTTAAACCAAGCCGACTCTGTCATACCTCTGCCCACACCCAGTCATCACAGTCATGGCTGTAACCTGTCACTACAATTAACAATGATGTCAGATTGTGCTAAACACACACGCGGGCGTACACACCCACATCACTGAGGTGTGGGTGTGTAAAAGGACATTTCAAGTTGTAGATATATACGCTATTGTTTGACAAGCTGAATGACCAGTTCTCACCTCAACAGTCATGTTGGTGTACGGCTGGGACACCGTGTGCCACAGAGCTTCGGTCCTAACAGACAGAGAGCAGATGATTAGATTCATCATGAAAAATTAGCAATTTTGTTTTGATTAAATCCCAGTTCAGGCAGGATCCCGTGTGCAGGGGTGCTACTGTGATCGGAAATATGTTAAAGGGATTTTAGTGCACAGTGACCGATAATACTGTTTAACACCTGTTTTGGTCCGGAGTAATTTCTGGAGGGGTAATATATTCACCTGAATAACAATGGCACCATATTTGCCTGCTATGATGGGACAAGATCACAACTGTCCCACCAAAGATGAGCTGTGAGGGAAGGCAGGATTATTGGAGTGGAAAAATCCGCATCCCCCCCTTCCCTTTGTACACTAGCTCCCTTTGATTAACAATTTCCCCACCCACTGTTTGTCCTTTGTTTTCTTATCTTGTGTTGGTTTACAAAAAGTGTAATATTGAGGTTTGATGTTGTATATTTTGTGTCAAGTCTATAAAAATGTAATAACGACACAGCAGCAGACATAACAGCAGTGAGCGTGGTCATCAGTTGCAGTCAGTATTACTGTGCACGCTGGAAAAAACGAGCACATTTCCTTAAAGAGTCCGAAGTCCGGAACGCTTCAGCCTCATTTAGCTTCCCGTCTGTGTCATGCTTCACAAGGGCCTCTGAAAGGTCAAAGAGGAAGGCTCCTCCACTACCACGCTCTGACAATATCACACTTCTTTCTTCACTAATTTACATTTTCAGACTTATTAAATTAAAATTTTGACCTGTATGAAGAGCTTTTTTAAAAAAACGTTGGTTCCTGGTTTTTAAATTTTGCTCAACACAATCTCCACTCTTCTATATTGTCTACATCATTAAATTTTTAAAAATGACTTTATTATTTGTAACAATTTTGTCAATATCCTTGCATTTTTCCCCAAGTGTAATTTAATTATTGATAGGCTGTGGTGTGTTAACAGAAGCTAAAGCTGTATGTGTGGACAGTGTGATGTATTTCCTCCAATCATCTGCTTTGACATTTGCACACATTTGTAACTGTTAAACCTTTGCTTTTTTAGAAATGGCTCTTGTGTGTTTTGTATTCTGGGACTTCAGGTTTAAACCTCAGTTAAGGCGATTCACCATGGCAACGTGTGCTAGTCTGGAGCAAGTTATGTTCGAGATTAGCGATAGACAGGTATGAAAACGATGCCTGCTGACTAATCTGAAGAGTTGCATCAACATTCCTGGATGATCTGTCAGACCTCTGTGTACAGAGAGTAGGACGAACGTGAGTTTTTAACGTCTTTTTCTCTCCCTGATGAGCGTCAGTAACAAATACAGATTCTTAAAAGCAACTTCAAAGGTGTACAGAAGTGGGGTGACTGTTTATATTCTCTTCTTGCTCTCAGACTGTTAAATGTCATCAGAGCTGCAGCTGGGAGGAAAAAAAACAAACTTCCAAAGAAAACTTTGATGGGACTCTTAACTGTAAACACACGTCTCTTAATATTCGAGTCGTGGCACCGAGAAGTCTTTTGAACTTGTGCAGTCAGACTTTTTGCCCACTGCCCAGCTTCAAACAGGCCAAACTTTATTGATACAAGAAATCTTTTCTAGTCTGACAAAAGCACTTCAAGCTCACACACATCGTGTGTTTGTTTTCTTCATATCTCTCTGATGTAGCGGTTTTATCTTCCTTTGTAAAAATATACACCCGTGCCCGTGATTGGTCAGACTGGCGACGCCACCTTTTTCCACACGAACGCGCTCATATCGAGCGATCGCCACGTTCGTGCGACTGCTTATCCTGATTGCAGATGTTAGCGTAAGTGAAACCAGATAAAGACAGACGTCCTGGGTGTGTTGGACTTGTTTCTTAGCACAGGACCCTGCTGATCTGTTACAGCTGACAATGATGAGCACTGCTTAGAGCTTCTAGAAAAAGCGTAAGGATGCTGAAAAGCTGCTCTTGTATAAATATTTTAAGGACCAAGTTCTTACTTGGAGTTTACCTCAAGTAGATTTTTATTTTCATTATCAGAGGTTTGCCAAACTAAACCCTGACATTAAACATGTGTGACAGATGTGGAAGTGAAGCAATGAAGGAACTCACCAGGCTGTGCCTTTGTATGTCCAGCGAACAGTATCCTGAAGAAGAGACAAGAAATTTAAATAAACATTAAAGGTTTTCTTATCTTGCTTTCCCAGAGAGGGAGGGGTTATTATTTTTTTATTTTACAGCATATATGATACCAGTCAGTCCTGGCACACCTCGGCAGGAACCATTATGCAAACACGGTGCCTGAGTAAACATCACGGTGTGTTCAGAAAGGCAACCTCAGCTGATTAAAATACAGGACTGTGTGTGCCGAACGCATCACCAAAAGAGGAAGTGACAGGGGAGGCACGGAGAACATGACATATACACATCCGTACCAGCTGAGCTATGCTGCAGGTAATGCAGGTTTGTGAAAACAAAACCAAAACAACCAGAAGCTCAGAGCTCGCTTAAACCCACTAAATATGAAATAATTGACAGAAAATTCACATTTTTTGAAAATGGAGAGCAACAAATTTGTTTACAAAATTAATTCAATATTAATTTCCATATATGGCTTTTAATTTGTATCCTATTTGCTACATTTTTCCCCCACTTTAAAAAAAAATTGCTTAGAAATGTATTTCTGGGAGAAATGGAAGAAATAAACACATCCATGATGTAGAAACATCAAAAACTCCCAAAAACAGTAGGTATGAAATATGATACATTAGGCACTAAGGAGTTAGAGTTATTTGTGTATTTTCCCAGGATTATAAATCTGATTTCATGAAGTGAAATCAGATTTTCAGATATGCAAAGTATAAACAAGCCGACAAGACACGTTACAAACCCTTAATGAACACCAAGGCCATCGTTAAAGACATGATTCATTAAAGCCATTCAATCATATCATGTATGGGGTGCATGGGAAACATCTGGATACTCTTTGAGGCCTGTGTGCCCAAATAGCATCTCCCTGGTACAGATCTCTGTGGATAAACAGCTGCAGTTTCAGGCAAACCAGCCCAGTGTGGCATAAACCTGAGCTGTGATCACAGACCTCTTTAAAAACAAAGACCCTGGAACATTTGAGAATATCCGTCACAGACCGAAGACACGGTCCAGGTATGATAAACAGAATCAGAGCCGACAAAGATGGCAGTTCTGTGTAAAATATGGAAGGGCTCAAATGATTAATATAACCCAAAAGAGCCACTGAAGGAGTCTGCCGTCACCAGCAGCACGTCCACGGTGTTACTCACCAGCTTGTTGGGGTAATGCAGCAGCACAGGTTGGACAGGAACTCCGGCGAGGAAGGCACCTGATGACAGAGATCGAGACAGACAAGAGGAAAAGAGGAGCAGTGAATCACACAGCAGCAGCACAATGTGCAGCTCCGCCCTTCCCGCTCACACAGGTCATTCCTGTATCATTCATTCAAACAGCTGGAAAACCAGCATGATGTCACCTACATGAGTTGCACGTGTAGGTCGCACTCACCGGGTTTGAATTTGATGAGAGCGCTGCCGTTAGTCGTGGTCCCCTCGGGAAACATCAGCATCTGGACAGAAATGAAGAGAAGCAGTGAGCTGAGACAGAGTGTGATGTCCAGGCTCGTGATGTCATGGCAATGCTGCCACCTCACACGGGCCTTTCAGACTGCTTATGACTCTTTTCACTTTCAGCTCTTTGGGAAACATCAACATCCCTTTTCTTCTCGTCCACAATTTTTATTTCTCTTCAAAAATGCTGTTTCTTTTAATCTGTGTCCCCTCTCTTTCTACCAGCAGTAACAGCTGCCCCGAGGTGACTTTTCCAATGTTTAAACTGTTGTTAAGGACACGAATGTAAACAAATGTGGTCCCGTGAGGCAAAAAAGTGGATCATTTCCCTCTTCTTCCATCAAGAGGACTTTATCTAATCGTGATCAACTGCTCGCTTGTGACAAACTACAGATTTTTTTCTAAACCACAAGCAGTAAAAAAACAGAAGGCCCATTCCCATTAAAAGATTATCTTTAATCTGCTTTGCATTCCTCGAACTGCTGCAAAGTCTGACGGGAAAATTAGGTAGAAATTGCACTTCTGTAAACAAGAACCCAGCTGAAGGAGGAGTGACAGTTTGTCAGCTGCCAAAGCGTCTCACCTGAGGCCAGTAGCCGTCGGAGGTCAACCTCTCATTGAGCTGAGCGACAGCTTTTTTCCTCGACTCTGGATCCTTCCTGCTCACCAGCACAGACTGGTTGAACTCCAGCAGAGCTGAAACACGATTAAGAAAAGAACAAGAATCAGAGCCAGAAAGCAAGACACCCTGTAAGACAGAGCAGATCAGGAGCCAGCGGTGTGGGCCGCTTCTTTATCTTTGGATCTACTCGCATGCTTGTACTTTCCTCTAACGCAGGGGTGTTGAACTCCAGGCCTCAAGGGCCGGTGTCCTGCAGGTTTTAGATCTCACCCTGGGTCAACACACCTGTATCAAATGATTAGTTCGTTACCAGGCCTCTGGAGAACTTCAAGACATGTTGAGGAGGTAATTTAGCCATTTAAATCAGCTGTGTTGGATCAAGGACACATCTAAAACCTGCAGGACACCGGCCCTCGAGGCCTGGAGTTCCCCACCTACTCTAACCGCTCGATGGCCAAATATCGCTCTGGATTGTTTGTGTGAAAAAGGTGGAGAGCGAATGCCTGCTTTTATCAGCACACTGCACTGTGAATACCTCCACAGCACAGGAAAATATGATGTCACCCAGGCACTTGTCATTACAAAAATGCAACCAAGTGACTAAAAGCAGACAGGTTTACAATCCAGAGGAGAAAAAAAGCTTTCTTAAAACCTTATTTGGGTGCAAAGTTGGGAAACTTTTCAGGTGTTTGTTATCAGTTATGTGGTCATTCTATATGTGCAGTTTTTTAACCAGTGACATTAAGTTAAATTAGATAATGCTGCAAAATAACAGCTCAACTAGAAGCCCTGAGAGGTGTCATGATGGATTCCCAGCAGTGAGTTTGTTTTATCCCGTGCTGCAGAGAATTCAGCTAATTCAGATGTAAAGACAAGAGGATCAAATTCACTGAAAAAAGAGAGACAGAAGAGAAGATATAACTCTATCTATAACTGCTCAGGCAGGCTGTAGGCAAACACTGAGCATTACATTTTGACTTCTATGAAATCCAACCTGGATAAACAAGTAACTGGATTTGTAAACAAGGAAGTCTACACTTGGAGCCCTCAACCTTCATGACGTCATCGGAGGCTGAGTCAGCAGAATAGCCGAGGGGTTCCCGTAAAAGATCAAACACGCGATCAAAGGCAGATTTCTCTCCTACAGCAGACATGGAGACATCTGAAACAGTGCAGTGTGTGCGCCTTAGTTAAGACCATAGCTCAGCAGCACCTTACATCAGCATGCAATAAGCTGTGTGGGCAAGCTTGCAGGGCTTCTAGCACAGTGGCAGCAGAATTCATGGGAAAAGGAGGCGCACATTAATCTAACAGTTAATTTCTTGATTCATTATTTGGTGTCAGAAACGTGCGAGTGTGCGTCAGCTCCTCAGAGGCTACGGTGATGGCTTCAAATGGTTTATTTTTCCTCAAAGCAAACAAGTTTATGGATCATCTGCCTCCATCTTCACCCTGTCCCTAGCATCCTCCTCTTCTGTCAGACCAGCCCTCTACACGTCCTCCTTCACTACATCCACGTCTCCTCTGAGGTCTTCCTCTTTGCCTGGCAGCTCCATCTTCCACATCCTTTGTCCAATATACCCACTGTCTCTCCTCTGCACATGTTTACACCATCTCAGTCTCTTTGTCTCATTTCTACTCCTGTCCAGTCTGATCATTCCCAGGGAAAATCTAACCATCTCCATCTATCTGTCAGTGCGATTGTCTACAAACCACACATCACAGCAGGCCTCACTACCATCTTATAAAGCTTCCCTTTCACTCTTGCTGCTATTCTTCTGTCATGTCATAGTTGTCTGATACCTATCCCTGCACAATATATGTCATTTCTAACTGTTTTAGTTGAAAGTTGTCATTATTGTCCACCCACAATAAAAAAAGGTGGATGAAGGAAATGTGTATATTGATACATCTTAAGAACTAGCTATGAGCTACTTATGAGCTACCCTTCTTTACCTCCTATGACTGGCAGGCTGGTATTCTCAGACCTCGACACCACCGTCGCCAGCTGGGCCGGGCACAAAACCAGCATGTCCAGAAAGCCGCTGTGGGGCGCCACGACCAGCACCGGCGCCTCCTTCAGGTTCGCCCTGCGACCTTTGACCTTAACCCAGTAGAAACCCAGGGAGAAGAACACAGCTCTGCTCAGCAGCCAGATGATTGGGTGGTAAAACCAGCGGCGCCAGCCTTCCACGGGTTTGGAGCGCTCCTCCTCGGACAGGCCGGCCAATCGCAGCCGGGCGATGGGCCACATTATGAGGAAGCAAACGCCCGCCAAGGTGACGCGTATGGGGAAGAGGATGCTGCCGAGGATGATACCCTGTGGGATCAGAAGAAATACATTAAATGTGCAGTCACACATACGATCCAATAAATCTCATACCGCTCAGAAACTGGACTTTGCATGATTTGAAATTAGCAGCACTGAGATAAATACATTTGCTTAAACCTAGTTTCATCAGAATGAGTGAATCACAGTGGACATTTTTGCTTAGGAAATATTTACAAATGAGGCACAGATTTCTGTCAAATAATGTAACAGACGGACTCATTTATTGGTTAGTTAGTTAATTCTCTCTGAAAACTCTGATTTGTAACTATTAAATAGGGTTTTTTGGGTGGTTTTACAACTTTAGTCTGAAACTACTGAATAAAATTAAGATTAGAGCTTTGCACCTGTGAATTTCGTCCTGAGGGGAACACACTCAGATGCCCATAGACGTGCAGTTTTACACATGTTTCCAAATTGAAAGCCTGTCTCATTGCTTCCCAGCCACACTGATAGGTTTTCCAGAGTTGTGCAACCCTCTGGTATGTTGTTCTCATCATCAACCCCGCCTGTCCGTGCTGGGAACATTTATGACTTGGCTGATTTGCTTATAGTGAAACAGGGAGCTGTGGAAGCCTAAACTGAGGATTGTATCGATATGAGAAAAAAAATTGGCAAAAATAGAAGAAAGAGGAAACCTTAAGAGTCCCACGAGAAAACTCTTGATAGTAAATACTTCGTAAATAACTTTTTTAGTGACTCGCTCCTCTTTTCCGTGTTGATAAAAATCATCATATGGTTGGTTTCAGGTGTTAACACTCAATGTTTCAATGACTGATGTTCACTAAAATTAAACACGTCGCTATATGCGTTTTTCTACTGTATTTTCTACATTAAATCGATATATATATCTGAGCGTTACCCGGATCCTTTGCGCCCTGGTCAGCTTCACTTTGTGAATGAACGGATGTGGATACTCCTGCGTTGCCGAGTAACCGTCGTCGATCCTCTCCATGGCACGAGGTAAACTGGAAAACTTTGTTAATTTTTTTAAAGGAATTTTAACACTTAAAAAAAGTAATTTATACTTCCCGAGGGGTTGATTAAAAAGTTACATAAAGCTGTCACTTCCCCTGTTTGCTTTTATTTTATATTAAAAAGTTAAAGTGCCTCGCGCTCTCTATTAAAAAGAGCAGTTAGCTAGTAGAAGCCAAACGCTCGCGTGCAATCCTTTGGAGCAGCAAAAACATAAGACGACAAGCATCTAAAAACCAACTTCTCCGGTCCTTCTTCTCCACATGGCCAAATAAACGCCACAGCAACGCCGCCCAGACTCATTTAAAGCTTCGCCTCACCCCGTCCGCCCCCTACGTAAGCTCACAGCCCGGCCCACCAGCAGGAGAGCCGAGTCGGACCAGACAAACCGGTCAGAAGTCATGTGTGGAATTATTATTAAAAAAATAAAAAATCTGTGTAATGTGTCACCTTAAAAAACAAAACAAAAACCATACCATACGACTGTTAAAAAAAGCTAAAACTGATGTCATACAAAAACCAAACTTTGATATGCTTTGACAGATCAGAGGAGGAGGAAGGTGCTGTGTAAGCACCAGTCCGTCAATCTCTCAGAAGGATGAAGTCTGCTCAGTCCTGAACTTCTTCTACAGATGTGCAGTGGAGGAGAGTGTCCAGATGTGTAACTGTGTGTCACTGTGTGGCATGGCAGCTGCTCCACGGCAGAGAAGAAGGCTCCGCTGAGGGACATCTACACCAGTAGATGGAGGATAAGAACCTCTTGGATCCAGAAGAGCTCCATTCATCCAGCACATACCCTGTTTGTCCCCCTCACCTCATGCAGGAGGCTGCAGAGCTTCATCTTCTCTCTGCTGGTAAAAGGCACGAGAAACCATGTGTGCACTGTCCACCACACCTTATTAACATATTTACACTAAAAGGCACAATATATATGTTTTCTAGCCCTTGTGCTGGTACATCTATTTATCTTATGTGCTCTCAGTCTTGGCTGAGAACACAATGGTGGGACCTGAGTTCAAAATCTCATCTCTCCTCACGTAAACACACAAGCTGCTTGTGGTGGAATAAAAACTTTGAATCATCAAAAATTTTTATTCTAATAAATTAACAGCATATTTACGTACAGTAACATCAGTCTGCAGATCTTATGTTTGGCTCTTTAAACATCATCTCTGTACCAGTAATACAGATGATGCTACCCTCTGTGTGTCCTCTGTGCTGTTTGTAAATATAATGCACACCGAGTGGCAATACTCACAGTATTGCCACTCGGTGTGCATTATAGATGAAGAAACTTGTGCAGAAGACTGACTAAATATAATATATTTAATATGTTTTGGCATATTTCTGAATCTCAGACGTTACATTAAGAGCAAAGCTTTCATATTTATTCACCAGTGACTATCAAACGCTGTGAAAGCCACCCTCATGGCCTCTGGGGTTTCTGCCATACCTGATTGTTCTGTTCTGGGTGTTCCCGCTGATAAATCCACACCCACAAGAAGAAGCAAAAGGAATGGAAAAGTTTGGAATGACACAAAGACAGAAGTTTAAATTCACTGTCAGCTGAGCTGGGCAGGATAGACTGGTACTTTTAGATTTTTCCTTCCTCAGTGGTTTTCTGAATCCCTCCGTCACAGTGTGGCGAAGAAGCCAGTAGAGTGTGTACATACATGCATAGAGACCATAGAGTACAAACATTTATCAGAGGTAGAAGGTGAAGCCCAAAATGGTCCGGGTGGTAAAAGGAGGATAAGGAGCTAATCTGATTTTCTTTGTTTTTACTCTGTGTTTTTGTTAGTCCCTGCAGCACAGTCAGGTATATCAAGAGTGTGAAGGCCGTCACACGAGGAGAGCTGGATGGGGCTGTAGAGCGACTTTAACCCAGCAGCAGCACCAGCCTCTGCTCCAACCAGTGCTTTCATTTGCAACAAAACAGCTGAAATGGATTGACAGCATTTTCTGCTTCTGAACCGGAGAGATGAATTTCCTTGAAGGATTTTTTAAGCCGGTTACATTAAAGGAATATCTTTGCTACCTCTGTGACTTCATGATTGTGGTTCAGGTTATTTGTTTCCAGGATTTCTGAAAACTGGGACTTTAATGAGAAGTGATTAACATTTGTAGCCAACCCTAATATAAATCCAGAAATCCTTGAAAGTGTTCTTTATGACTATGATAGACAAACATTTAATAAAAAAAAAAAAAATATCTGAGAAAATCAAACAAACTAAATTAGATTCAGACCTTTTGAACAGGGTGGAGTAAATATCCACCCTCAGTGGAGGTACGCAGTCTCCGACTAAAAACAATCTTATCGGCTGTGCCTTCAGGTGTGCATTTTTCTCTTGCTAGCAGTCATATTGTGTAATATCATATCACTCTGACACATTAAACACAACTCTCGTGCTTATGGCTGAAAAATGTCATAACTGAGCAAATAAACAAGTTTTTTCCTCCAGATTTAAACATGTTGCACAAGAAGATCCAAAGCCTGACACGGTCCCCAGTAGTTCACACCTAAATCACCAAAACATGACTCTGAAACACAGCCTTCATTAGAAGGTTTATAGTTTAGTTTCTGTGTAATTCCACTGAAGTATCTTCATGAAACAACTTACCAATAAACCACTGCAAAAATCAAACATCCAAACTCATTTGAATTCAACCAATAAGGATTTATTTCCTAGAACATTTTCATAGGGAAAAAAACCAAATCTGTATAAATTAAACAAACCTATAAATTAAACAGGTTAGTAAATTCTGTGGGCTAGCTTGGTGAGTTCATGTTAACATAATGAAGTGTTCACAACAAACTGAACGACTGATGGAAGAAAACAAAAAAGAAAACTACTCTACTATTCATGAGAAATGACCTCCTCCCAGGGACCCCCTCGGGAGTTACAGGTAACACTCTGCTATTAGTGATGTTTACCCTCCAAAAATAACCTCGTCGATAATCTCCTATTTGAGCATGTGAAGTATGTATCACAAGGAATTGAAATTACAGTAGTTGAACAGCAGTAAATATGATGATCAGCTGGCTTTAAGAAAAGAAGAACGTCAGAGGTGACGGCAAATGTAAGCAGAGCAGCTGGCGGAAGTAACGTTTCTCTGATAAAAGGCAAATAGTGTATGTGTGTGAGATGAAACTCTGGCGGTGCTGTTTTCGAGTCTGGATCTGCTGAGGACGGGGAACAAAAGCCAGCTGGATTTTCTTCCGTGTCAGCTGTGCCGGGCGGCCTCGGTGGTGCGGCTCAGGTGGAGTATGTACAGTATCGAACCTCTGAAGGTCAACATATCAATCCTTTGCATGCACACGTGGTCCTCTTCACAGAACCATTCCTCCTCCCATGATCTCCATCCTCTGTGGAGAAGACAAATGTGGGTACAGTGAGAGGCAGCAACCAGTGTGACAAGACACCGCAGGGACCTGTGTGACAACTGAAACACCAATACTGGGAAACACTACTCGGTTAAACTAATTACCCATAGTTAATTAATTGGCAGTTAGCTGCTGGTTTTAAGCTCTTATAGTCAGGAGCACATGACTGTGGATGCTAGGAGGAGTTTTTTTTATTAATGGTGTAAAATACAGACAATGTTTAACCTCGTTTAACTCTTTTCCCCATACAGTCGACATCTGACGACCTCCCCTCTGACACCTCAGCATATATCAATAAAAATGTGGTTTGACCACCATTAGAATACTTTCTGGGTTTTTTCTGGGTAGCTCCACAGGCAGAGACAACCCTCATTAACTTCTGATGCACACACTCATTCATATTTCCCATAAACAGGCCTTAAATATGACTGGTTGGGAAGTGGTTGCAGGAGGTTGCTGGGTAATACCAAGGGAAACTGGTAACAAAGTTACTTTCGGCTGTGGACTTGTACAAGGGGTTGCCACAGCAACTAGCTCCGTGTGTTTGATTCAGGAACACTGCATGCTCTTCCTGAGGGAAATCCAGAAGGAAGGATGTGCGTCTCTTCCCCAGATCAAATCAGGGAACTTTTGCTTACTGCACCTAAAACCAACTTGCAATCGTTTTATTTGCAAGCAGACCTGCAAATAAAACAGTCGCTCAGATATCTGTGAAGGAAGGACGTGATGAAACAGACATTGACTGTATAATGTTTATGTGCGGTCACCCCTCAAAGGCTCACTCTGAGGTATTTTAACATCAAAAAGTAAATAAATACATCATTGATGATGCAAGGTTTCTTCCATGACCTCAGGAAAATTTGAAACTAAGCCAATTCTGCCCCCTACTGAGCTAGAAACAGTAGTTCAGCAGGTTGAGGATCGTGAGACGTCTGTCTTATAAGAAGTTAATGAAGAAGCCAAAATGCCTGAAAACATGAAAAAATTACTTTACAGACCAAACCTACTGTTTCATTTTTCAGGCATCATGTTTCTGGCAGACAGCGCAGTGTTTCACATATCCACAGAACCAGTGAGCGGTCACAACTTCCACACACATCCCTTCAAGGACTGCGTTAGAAAGAATCTGCCAAATCAAACATGTAGAGCTGCTCACAGCAGCTTTATCAACAAACAGGCCGATGAAGCCAAAAGCTGAGCTAATGGAAAGCTTGTGTCAGGCTCTTTACTTCATTTTATTGGCTGTATTTTTAACTCGAATTACTCAAAATGTGAACAAAGTGTGAAAACCTGCTCAGTGGCAGATTGTAGTGCTCTGTCATGACAAACAACGAGGTCTTTTTTTTTCCCCGTAAACAAACCATTCACTTACAGCTTTCCCTTTTTATTTATAAGCAGAGGGTCCACAGACATTTTGGGTAATGAGCTGCAGAAACTTTTATCTAACTTAATAAAGTTTAAACCCAAACATCGGCTGTGCTGATGGATTTCTTTGTGGACAAACTGAGACAAGTTTTATAAATGTGAATGTACTTAAACTTTACACTTAAACAGGAGGGACAATTCTAAAGGTTATCGTCATCATTTATTATTATTTTTATTTTTATTATTACTACCATTATTCCCATTCTTATTACTACTATCATTATTATTAATATTACTACAACTACTAAAAAACACTGAGTACCAGCAGTGGTACCCGTCACCCTCCTAGTAGACACACCTATGGTATCAATTACAAAATCTGCATCTCAGCCCTCATTTAAGTTATTGCATTCACAAGATATTCAGAAAACTTGACCTCTGACCTTCAGGTCAAGGTCAAACTCATCTTAGATTTTTAGTAGATACAGCTAGGGTATCAGTTTGAAGAACTATTTATCCCTGCTGCATGTTTACGACCTTACCTGCGGCGGATCTATGAACGCCAGCCAATCAGATGAGTGTGTTGGGAGCAGTCCCATCGACTGACACTTGTAGATGGCCAGCGCCGAGCCCAAGAGGTTTCCGATCAGGTAGACCAGGCCTTGGAGCCACTGCTGGCTGGAGCTCTCCAGCAGCTTGAAGGCTGAGGAGGAGAGGATGAACGGAGCAGTTAGGATCCGGTCAGGAATATAAACGGTGTGTGAGCGCTGGATACTCACTGGCAGACATGGACATGAGAGCCTGGATGGGCCTCCAGGCCATCATGCACACCATCATGATGGGGAAGATGGAGATAGTGTTGCCCGACATGTACATGATGAACAGGTTCATGGGAATCTGCTTCAGGGGCCCAAGGGCCACGTCCCAGCACCTCTGCACCACAGCAAGACGAGAGAGAGCTCGAGGGTCAGACCAAGCAGCACACGTTTGATTTAAATCACTGCTAAAGACCCTCTTACATCCACCCAAGACTGAGCCTCGCTTTCTTTACTGAGCTCTTTTCTTTGAATTCTAAGCAGATCACATTCAGCCTAACATGTTTGTAAGGAAACATTTTGACTATAGTCCTATTGTTTTAAATGTCCTATCTAAATAAAAGCAACTGTCTTTAAGGCACCTATTCCAAAGTATGGGCTGAGGGCTGACCACTCATTGTGAGAAGGCAAGTAGACTCTCCTCTGTGCCAGTTCCAAAATCCACATTCAGTTTCTGCCCAAAGTACTGATTCCACATGTTTGACAGAATAAACTATGTGCACCATGGTTATTATAGTTATTATAAAGCTACTACAAAAACTATAAAACTAAAGTAAAAACAAAATCTGGATAGTCACTATAAAAAGATTTTTATTGAGTTTATTTCTCACAAAGTAAAGCAAAACTAATTCAGCAAAGGTGGCTTCACCCATGAAGTTAAATAGACATTAAATCCACAGACTGGTGGTTGGGACCATTTGAACAGGAGGAAAAATGTGTGTATCTGGAGCTTTTCTCACCTTCTCCACCAGGTTCTTGTCCGTCTCCTGGATGCTGGTGTCGGGGACCGGTTTCTCAGAGTAGCCGATGGGGTAAACCACATCTCCCTGACCGCCCTGCCGGTCACCGCGGCTCCTGCAGCCGGAAAAAAACCACGAACAGATTTAACCTTTATTCACCGTCTCATAAGCTCTGCCATTTAATTTAATATCAGCATTTAAACCACTCAAGACAAGAGTGTAAAGCCCACATGCACACACTGTGAGGACGCCCAGGTCAACAAACAGAAACTGGATTTGCTGCTTTCTAAAAAGTTTGGAGGCAGAAATAATCTGTAGTTTAGGCGGGACATAGGTAAAAGGTTGCTAGTTTAAGTCTAGCAGGAGACACAAATGCCCTTTGGTGTTTAATCAGGATGAGCATTCGATGTAAAACGTCTTAGTTTAGGCAGGACACAATCCCAAACTGTTCACTGGGAATGGGACAATGAACGTGACACGATTACTCAAATTCTTTGGAAAACTTCTAAGATGATAAAACTTTTATGTTTATGAACTGAATTGACTTTTTCAACTTTAATTACACCTGGAACACATGGAACAGCAGTCTGGTGATGGGGGGAGGCAGAAATAATGAAAGAGACGTGCTCAGAAGTGTAACCATTACAGGATGAAAGACTTGTTGTTTGATAATTCATTAAAGCCAGAATCATATCTTACATGCAAATTTGATCACCTGGACAGACCTGTTGCCTGCACCACTCTCACCTCTATGCCAGAGTTTGTCACAGCTCCTCCTGGAGGTGTGGGCAAATGTTCAGGGTACGTGTCAGTTTCCATTTACCTGGTGTTGCCCAGGCTCAGCTCCAGAGCCCACTTCATCCTCCTGGCACCGCTTCCTCCTCTTGTTGACAGAGCTCCTCCTCCTTGTCCTCCTGGAGACGCCATGGCAACCAACTACACTGCTGGACCTCGGAGACAGAAAGCACCTGCACAGATAGGATGCATAAATAACTGCAGATGTAAAAGGCTTGTGCAGCTTTCTCTAAAGCCAAAGACACAGTATGAGTATAAAACACCAGTCGATAAATGTAAGTCATTGATTTTAGACATCGAACAGGTTTCATCCTTTTAATCTTCCCAAAAGGAAAACATTTTAACCACTTATTATAAAGTAAGGTTACATTTAATCAGGAAAATAAAACCCAACACTGCCTTAACCACACACAGCCACCTTTAGTACTTCAGAAGCAGCAGCTATACAGTCGCTGTCACTTCAGACCTGTGTTAAATCTTCACAGAATAGATTAAAAGATGCTCAGTTGGTACCAAGAAGATATTATGGACACCACTACACCACCAGCACCTGAACTGCTGATAAAGGCAGGGTGGATCCATGCTTTTATGCTGTTTACTGGTAACTCTGACCCTACCATCTGAACGTCGCAACAGAAATGGAGACTCATCAGACCTGGCAACATTTTCTGTTGTCTAGTTTTGAAGTGCAGCAAGGCATTTTCACCCAGAGAACTCGGCTCGTTTGCTGTTTTCCGTGCAAACTCTAGAGATGGTTGTGTACCAGCAGACCAGCATGTCTTGCAGCAGCAACCATGCCACGTTTAAAGTCACTTAAATCAACTTACTTTCTTTGCCCAGTTTGAACTTCAGCAGGACGTCTTGACATTTCTTCTTGTCTAATGTATTGAGGGCAATGGACAAAGAAAAGGTGTACCTAATAAAGTGACCAGTGACCTGTCACGTTGTCGTGTATGTGTGTTTGTTTTTAATGCTGTCAAATAAGGCAATGCAGAGAAGACTTTACTCTGCAACTAACACTGTGTGAACACACTCTGATCTCTGCTCTAGCAGAAGAATGGCCCCTAAATAACATAAATTATTACTAGCAGAGTTCCCAATTTGTCCCCATTCTGTTTCTCACAGATCGATCCTGGGATAACAGCCAGTTTTCTGTTTTTTCTGCAGGTAAAATGTCGGAACAGCTCCGGTGTCTCTGCACCTGCTAACAGCGGCCACCTCTGTTATTATATAGCTAAAACACTAAGCACAGTTTCCCGGACAGCTAACATTAACAGTTCAAGTGTGTACACGACACGCTGCCAGCTATAAATACAAGCGAGCCGACCAGAAGCTAAGCAGGAGGTCACCATCGCCTCACAACGCTGTGACTAAGCAGCGCGTTATTTTAAAAAATATTTTACCTTACAGAAACATCCAAAACTTCTTTTACCGGTGTCGTTTTAACGGAAAGAGCCAAAGTTAGCTTTCGACGTACGCTCAGGTTTAGATATCCCCTTGTCGCTGTCTTGCTGTTTCCGGGGCCCTAAATGATGACGCAGTTTGCTGATACGGATATTACGTCATACGTCCGCTAAACTAAACTAAGCTGAACTAAACTAAACTAAAATATTTATACTCAAGGGGGAAATAAAATAATTTATTTTAAAATTATAGAAAATTTACGTGTTAATTTTCGGGTTAAAAAAGTTACCGTGTACGGAGATTTAAAGTGAATATTCATTTTAATAACATGGATGGTTAATTCTGGCAAGACTATTTAAATTGAGGAAAATTGAACAGTAGTTTTTTTAGGCGGTGTAGACAATATAGTATATAATGTAGACAATCCACAGAACACGAGAGTGTTAAAGATATGATGAGTCAGTGATTTTTTGTTCTATTTTGATATATTGATGATGTTTCTTGTCGTTTCCCGTTTAAATATCCACTCTATACTCCAGGAATATTAGGTTATTTAGGGAAAGCTTCACTGGAAGAAAGTATAGAAAATATACAGAACACCTTTTTTTAAGGGAGTAGATTTTAGAAAATTATGATTATTTCTCACTCAGCTGTTTAAGAGTTGGGAAGCACAGTGGTGTACAATTTTTGCTTCACAGCAAAAAGGGTCTGGTTTAAATCCCCCAAACCAGAAGACGACAGATGGATTTTCATAGATTTTGTCCCACATTTTACATTTCTTGACAAATTTGAACAATAAAAAGGCAAAAAAAAACCAACCCCAAAACAAAACACGAAGACAGAGGAACAATATCAAATCTTTAATCTCATTGCGTGTAGCTGGATTACATTAAAGAACCTGTAAGCAATTTAAC
Organism: Oreochromis aureus; assembly: GCF_013358895.1. Classification (NCBI taxonomy): domain Eukaryota; kingdom Metazoa; phylum Chordata; class Actinopteri; order Cichliformes; family Cichlidae; genus Oreochromis; species Oreochromis aureus. Next base: position 33,585,626 of record NC_052944.1, read on the forward strand.
AGTTTAAACATCGATGTGCAATCTGTGCTGTCAGTTACAGGGAATGCTATTATATACAGATGAACTGACGTGTAAATAAAGCAGTGCAAACTGAACTGTGCAGAGTACATGTGTTACATGTTACAGGCACAGTGGTTTCATACAGTGTGAGAGCATCATTAAGGCACAGGTAAGCTCACCAGCAGGTTGGCAAGTGTACACAGCTCTTTACCAAAACATAAGGCTCTTTGTTCAACAGGCACAGTAGAAGTGTGGAAGTATGGCTGACTGTTTTCTGGACAGACGGTGGTTTATTCTCAGACCCTCACCACTCATCGTCCTTTACTGGGCAACACTTCACGAAAGAGTTTAAAGTGCATCTTGTTTGTAGACAAACTGCAACTCCTGATGTACAGAAGATGTGAACGTTAAGGCCAGGCCATAAATCTGCAGCAGTTTGGCATTTAAGCAGTTTTAAACATGGATGACCCAAAAAATTAGCCCCAATAACAGACCTACAGATGTAAAACAAACGTCACCCAGCTTAACCTTTGCTGTTTTACACCATCTTCTTATAAACCTTTGGACTCTTGCTGCTACATCTGCTATTTTTACATCTCTGAGTGTGTGAAGCTGCGGGCAGCCAAGACTGGAGAGTGTTCCTGATGATGAGCAAAGTTTCTGTTACAAAAAACCTCATGGGTTTGTACATGAAGGCCAGTTTGTGTGTCTAACATTACTCACAAAGAAAAGAAGCTGCACTTCAACATTCCCATCTCACTGGGAACTTCAGTCTCTAACCCCACTTCACAGGAGGGAGTAATAAAAAAAAAAAATGCTGGTCATGGTGAGAATAAGGCAGGTTTCATGTTACACCTCATATTCTGAAGTGCAATGTTTTATTCGGACAGCTGTGCGAAGTGAAGAACCTGAGGACAACACGTCCACTTCAGTCTGCATGTCTGTGCTGAGTGTCCGTGTCACTTGTACAGGCTGAGCTCGGGGCTGTGGTACAGGCACATGTACGAGTCGCAGAGCAGGCGGCGTGCAGCCTCCCTCAAGGAGCTGGGGTCCACTCTGCTCAGCTCCTCCTCCGACAAGCTCAGGTAGCGGCCCACCTCGGGACAAGCCTTCACTTGGGGGATGTTGAAGCCGTTCTCTCCACCTGTGTGAGAGCGCATGGAGAAACGTGAGCGTGTGCTCCTCGCTGGCTGAATTTAAGATTCGGTTATCGTGTTTGAGTTTCACCTTCCCGATCCGCCATGCTGTCGAAAAACAGCCAGTCGGTGTCGAGGGGCCCATTCTTGACGAAGCTCACGTAATGGCTGGTCTCGATGCACGTCACAGCGAAGAGAGACATTCGCTGTCGCGTGCAGTGCAGGGGGCCTGTCCACTGTTCCCCGGGGACGCCGATCTTCACCGGGTTGTGGGACGCTCGTTTCCTGTGACTGTGGACCTGGTGATCAAAGTCAATGAGTAAAAAACACTGTATCATGTACAGAGTATCAGCGATCCAGAAAACCACAACACGATTCCATCTTTAAAGCAGAGGCTCTTTGGTGCATGTCTCTATAAACCTGAAGCAGTGAAGGGCTACCTGAACGTTGCAGGTCTTGCAGTACTGTTTCAGATGTCCAGGAGTGATGTCTATATCATCGTAACACTGGAGACACTCCCACTCGGCTACAGCCTGACAGATGGTACACTGCCTCAGAGCTGCAAGAGAAAGGAAAACAGAAACTGAAGCTACTTCAAATCTTCAGTGAGCAGGAACAAAATAACAAATCGCTCCCTGTGATCATCCTTACTGTCATCCAGCAGGTCTGTGATGTCCAGGCTGAGGGTCGGCAAGATGGCGTCAAACATTTTGAAGTCTTTCCCGAACCTCGGCATGAGCAGCAAGAGGCAAGAGGGAGCCTGGTGGGCACATCAAGCCACACATAGGAAAATATAGCAACTCCTTTTTACTCTTATTGATGTGAAATCTCAGGCTTATTTCAGTCACCTCGACAAACTTGAGGCCGGAGTGGAGGAAGGAGGACTCCAGCAGGGTCTGGACACTGGCGACCCTCATGGACGGCGCTGAGGAGAGGGGGATCGGGGAGTCGACTGGGGAGAGAGACTCAGGCGAGGAGGGAGAGGGGGGAAGGGCAGGTGGGAAAAGCTGATAGAGGTGACACTCCTGTGGCTGCTGAGACATTGATCTGAGAGGAGAGGAAGAAGGCGGGAAGTTAAATATGTAGAATGAGCTCAAGACTTAGGTGATGATCAGGCCTCAGCTCCTCTAACTCGAGCTACTGAACTTGACCTTTAACTGCTAAACCTTTAACATTCGATACATTGTTGTGGTATTTATAAACAAATATTACCTCCTGAAGCATGTGGTTTTCTGTGTGGTACAAACCATCCAACACGTCTATGCTTCAGGTTTTATCAATGAAATTCCAGCATTTATGTGTATGGTTTTTAAATGCAGTCTGCAAACCAAGCTTGTGAGATCTAGCTGTCTAATTATGCTGCCCTCTGGCTGGTGGTCTGATGCTTGGCTGTGTAAGCATATAGTTATCCGTAAATATTTGGATATTAACAATTTTCCTTGTAGTTTTTCTCTCTGCGCGCCTTCACAGTAGATTTTCAATCAAACAAGATGTGAGCCAGCTTTAATTCAAGGGGTTCAATGAGAGTATTGCATTAACTCTTTAGGACCTGGAGCCATTTTTACCCTTCAGCCATAAAAGACTGATGGGGTATTGTCGTTACCCTGGCAACGATAGACAACCTGGAAGGTGAAACACTTCATGGATTTCTAAGCAAATAACAACATGGACAAGCATGAAAACACTGAACGCAGTCTTCACAGGGACACTACAGACACAAGAGGAAAGTCAAATAGTTTTAGGAAGAGCCACAGTCTGTTTGACCTCCAGGCTGGAAGTCCCTTTTCCTTTAGTTAGATTTAGACAGTGTGAACTTCAACAACAACCAGGCAAATAATTCCATCACCTTTGAACCAAAGTGAACTGGTGGCAGGTTGCGTTCTCACACAGGAATGCATGAAATGTAGAAGAGCGGCCGTGGTGGAAAAATGTCATCCAAATTCAACTTCCAGCCACATCGATGCAACAGCTAACCTGTGTGTGTGTGTGTGATAATGACTGTGTGCAGGTAATCTGGGAACCAAGGTCCAGTGAGAAACTGTCCTACTTTACACTGTCCATGCAGACAAAAAGAAAAGAAAAAACAGAAAGTGTTGGCAACATTACCTGATCTTGAGAAGCGGCTCAACTCGGAGAAGCTGGAAAAGCTTGTTGAGGAATTCTTCAGGATCTGACAGAAAGAACAAGAGTTGTATGACAGCATTCCTCACAGTCTTAAAAATGTTTGCAGCACAGTCCCTGGTGGAGGAGAACACTTACATACCTTTCTCCTGGTTGGTGAAGCCCATATCACTGTTTGCAGCTTCCAGCAGTCGCCTCAACGCCATTGTCTTACTGGCACACACGTAGCCATACCTTTAAAAACACGGCAGCACACAAACACCTTAGACACGTCTCACAGATATATGACAAGAATGTGAGCACAAACTAAAGTTACGAGTGCTTCAGCCCATTCTAGTCAACACGTGAACATGTGGTGTTTAATGACTGCAACCTTTGTGGGCTTCCTATTAGAATGACATTAGTGTTTAACGACCACAAACAGAACACTGGTATAACAAGCATGTTAAGTTTAATCCAAAGGTCACTGTGCTGGATAAGTAGCAGTAGTGTTAGTACTGTTATCAGATAACCATGGCCACTGACTCGTGTTTTAAAGCCAGTCTCAAGTGGTCATGAGAGAAACTTCAGTTTTTGTTGTAGAGATAGTGACAACAGAAACTGATAGTTAAGAGACAAGAAATGGGCACCACAGTCCCTTCCATCAGACCTCCCGGTTCATTTAAACCAAACAATGAACACAACAGTGACAACAGCACAGACCTCCGCAGTGGGTTGACAATGTCGCAGCGTAGAAGGTCCTGAGCCTGACTGGAGCTCTGGTCGGTTTCGGGGTCGGTGGGCCAGAATAACACACAGTCAGCTGAACTGCAGCAGGAAAACAGACTGTGGAGACAAAAGCACACAGACGGGGTATAAAACAAGCAGCTGGGTGCAATCTTGGTGCAGCCCCTCATTTCATCCCAGGCTCCTTCATTTATACCTGTAGGTAGATTTGTTCAGCAGTCGTGAGTCATCCATCCTCACATGCACACTCTCAATGGAACAAATATACATCATGCAAAAAATACTAAGAGCGAGAATTAATAATAATTAATTTGGGGCATCATGTAGCCCACAAAACTGGCAAAGCTATAATTTGTTTATCTGCGTGACGGCTGCTTGAACAAAGCTGTTTTTAAACCAGAAATCTTTGTCCAGAAGGAGGAAACTGAAACTCTGTGCAAAAAAAAAATTGAACCAGTGAACCGCTGTAACTGTCTGGTGTGCAGGGATGCTTGGGTTCAGCTGTGCTTCACTGATCAGCCTGTTAGACCGCTTCACCATTCGACTGAGTGGTTTTCTGTTCTTTACAGGTAAATATCCGAAGCAGGACACCAAGAAGAAAAAGATAAGAATGATTCAGTAAAAGCACAATAAAATAAAACCATCATTGTTTTTATCAACGTGGAATCAAAGAAGCCTTCTCAAACATTCTCGCACAGAGCTTCACAATAACTGCTCCAAGATATTTATAACACTGGACATATTCCACAGTCGGACATGTGACATCGTATGTGAGTGCACTTTCATGTCTTTTGCCTTCAATATGTTCAACTGAAGGTAGCAGTTTTAGACTGCTAACCTTCCTCTAAGTCACTGGTTTCCAAGTGGGTGGAGTTGTGAGATGACGGTCTTAGTCATATCTACTCTCTTCCTCATCCAGCAGCAGAAAAAAGCCTGTCACATGCATCACTTCTAATGGTCACATTTAATATGAGCATCCAGTATTGTAACAGTATACACAGCAGAAGCACAGCAGGTCCGCTATAGAGCACAGTGACAAAAAACATTCATTATCAGCCTTTTTGTGAACCATCTGAAAGATCTGGCATAAATCTGAAAAACCAGCTTCTCAAACCTCAAAACATTATATTTACACCAACAGTCTTCTTTCTATGAGATGTTGGAGAGTAACTCATTTCTCAGATGTTACCTGAACAGCGTGGCATCCAGGTAGCAGGAGTTGAGGTGACCCTGGATGCCTTTCTTCCAGCCCTGGTAGAGCTCCCGGGCCTCGTCCCCCTCCACAGGAGGAGTGTGCTCCTCCACGCGCTCACTGCCCCACTCTGCAAAGGCTGGCAGCCACAGACACAGAAGATGGTATTAGATATCAGAGCATCATAAATACCACTTTAACAGCGATCATCAGCATGTCTGCAAAAATGAGACAGAGAGCTTTGACTGTGAGGTGCTGGCGTGGCCTTGTGTCAGATTACAGCCTGCTCTACCTATAGAGTTGCATCGCTCCACTTGATTGACAGGCATCTCGGGGGCGGGGAATCTGGAGTCCCGTCTACAGTTACGAAGCTTTACGAAAAGCCCCTTGTTGGCCGGGCAACGAAAGTGACGCTCGCCGAGGTAACTGCCATCCGTTCCAGCAGACAGCTCCTGTTCCTGAAACACACACACACACACACACAGAGGGTGGGAATTTATTAGCCTAGTGTAAACCAGTATGATAGAAGGTCATTAAACTAATGGAGTGAAACCTGTGACCTGCTTCAGGCAGGCGGCCCGAGTCCTACGTGCTGACCTGCCTCACAAATCAAACACATCCTCCCTCTGGGGCTCATATCACCCCCCTGTGTTATATGCAGCATATTTGTGCTCAGAGCCCACACACCAAACTCCAAGTTTCCTCTGCTGCTGTAACAAAGTATCTGATTCAACTGTTGCTGGTAAAAATGAATCCACTGGGACAATATACTGGAAGAAATCAGTTTCTGTACTGAGCTTGATGTGGCATTACAACTGCTATAGATTAAAAAAAAAAATTAATGTAGCTGAAGCAGTAACCTCTGTAACAAAAAGGTGAAGCCACGGCACAAGTGCCAAAAACTGCAGTACCTCTAATGCCCACTTGAGGCTGTCTCCCAGGATGAGTCAGTCCCCACAGACTCCTACGATAGCAGATCTATCTCTATAACCTTAAGCTAATCTATACTTGGAGTGATTCACAGTCACATGGCCACAAGAGACCACAGACAGTGAGCAACATACTGCAACTTCAAGAGCAAGGGGCTAAGTAGTTGATGAGTTCCTGGTGCCTTCATCCATCTTTTGTTCTGTGTATGTGTAGGTACTGAGATGTCACACATTTGTCTATCCTCTTTTGAAGCCTCGAGTTCAGCAACTCAAACTCTGCTTTGTTTGACCTATTTCAATCTTAATGGGATGATAATTTACAAAATGGACATCATGTTGTAGTAATTCAAACTCTGAACTAAGGACTGAGCCCATGAACTCGCCAGGTAAAAATTTACTGAGGTCATGAATCAAGTGACAAGAATAATATATACAAAGTGTTTATGTAACAAGGAGCTGTCCTCCAAAAACGCAGCATTACAACACTTCTGCAGAGGCTTTTCAGACCACCTGCGGCCAGCAGAACACAGAAGAGGATCAAGAACAGGCAAGACTTTATCAGCAATCAGTCCACAAGAACCAATTAAACGCCAACAGTTTCTTTGAAAAGAGAGTGTGCAGAAACATGAGTGCTTGGTATGAAAGGTATCCTTTAAGAAAGAGCGAATGATCTCTAAGTGTAAACAAACTGCAGCTTCCTTTTCCGTTGCCCTCATAAAAGTTAACAGGAAGTTTGTGTAATAATGAAAAAGGATATGTGGTGACAAATGTGGTGATGGAAATAACCCGTTTTTGTTTAAATAATAATGCTAACACGACTTTGTCGGCATAAGAAAACAATGATTCAGTTATAAGTAGCACCTGCTTTCAATCCGTCTGTGAAGTAAAAAACTGAAGTAGAAAACTCTGTATTGAGTGTACAATCTAATTAAAGTCATAAAAACTGAGGCACAAACTGTCCTTACCAGTTCGATTCCTGCCACTGGCTCTGAAATCCCGTTTATCCATCCAATCCAGCGGATAACTCCAAACAGCGGCGGATCATTCACTTCAACCATCGACCCCACCTCCAGATTGCTACCCGATCCTGCCTCTCCATTCTCTGCTGCGTCGTCACCGTTACCCGGAGCCCTCAGCGGTGAGGCGGGTCCGTGAGTGCCGTTGGTGTGCTGCTGCTGGCCGGCTGTCAGGCCTTGTGGTTTGGGAGGCGGTAGAGGAGGAGGGGCAGGAAGCCCGGGTTTCTGGGAGGGTTTTGGCGGAGGCAGAGGGGGAGATTTAAGTGCTGGTTTGATTGGGGGCATCAGGGCTATCTTTGGAGCAGAGGCAGGCGGTGATGTGGGGACTGATTTAGTAACCGGGGGGAGTGCCACCTTCAGGACGGTTCTGGAAGATTTGTGAGTGGGGTTGGTTCGATGGGACTTTGGTTCTGAGGATGCAGAAGTGAAGAAGTTAGATGTTTATTTTTACTGTTATGCTCCTGCAACGCTTCGTCTCTACAAAGCTCAGGTGTAAACACAGTTGTGTCCACATAGCCCTCATTCACATCCTCTCAGCCCTTATGACAAAACATAATTCCTTGTTTTGACTGCGTTTTCATTTGGTTCATTTACACATCTCTGTATTGCTTTCACTTAGTGATTGTTGGTGTTAATTGTTTCTTTTCTGCAAGAGTTTTAGGTCAAAAAAATGTGGCATGTGACCCATTACAAGCAGAAACACTTCACAACTTGATGTAAACTTGGTAAGTGCCTCCTTCGAAGTCGTCATTTGCTGCTTTCTAGCTCTTCTAGCATAAAGAAAAAAGACAGCGACTTATCGAGTTTTGTTTCAGTTTAGGAAGTGTATTGATTCACAGTTGATTTCAATTCCATTTTTATTTATACAGTGCCAAATCACCAAAACAATATTGTAAGTGAAAGAGCCTACAATAATACAGAGAAAACCCCAACAATCATATAACCCCCTCTGAGCAAGAGCTTTGGCAAAAGTGGGAAGGAGAAACTCCCTTTTAACAGGAAGAAACCAGAACTGCTGTCAGGTCGATCGGTGCACGTTAGGTGGAGAGAAAAGCTGCACTTGTGTCTTTTCCCTCTTGGTGACTTCAGTTTATGAGGAGGGAAAAGGAAAAATTTTTCATTACTGCATGTAAACAGTTTAAACGTTTCTTACTTTGCAAGTAAAACAATGAAAAGAATTCCCCTTAAGATACTGTGTGGTTATGTAGGCCCAAGGTTTATATGGTTAATTGAGGTGATGCAGGTAACACAAAGGTAATACAAGTATTGTAATGACTTACTTTCTGTAGGGAAAGAAAAAAGCTAGATTTGCGTAGTTTGTAACAGTTAACAAAGTCAGGTGTAACACAGGGTTTTTTTGTTTGTGTTTCTGACTCAACCACAGAATCTAAAAATGGAAGCAGTGCTGAAAAAAGCACAAGGAAATTACCTTGAAGTGGACAGCTGCCAAATTTAGGCAGGTTTGGCTTTTGGTCTCTATGTTTCTCAGTCAATTCTCATTTGACCGTGTTAATTGTGGAAAAATACTGGAAATAAATCTGCCATTTTTTATTCCATTTTTCTATATAGAAGTCAATTTATTTTAAGAAGACTGATGAAAATCTAAACTTTAAAATCTAAAGTTGTTGAGTTGCCTGAAATAACTCAGGCCTGAACTTTCTGAGTGTAAACAGCTGCTTTACCTAAGGAAACCTTGTTGACTGACACCAGGGCTCCATAAAGGATTGAAGGAATGTGGCAGAGCTTCTCTCCCTTGTAAGTCCCGTCCCAGTTACCATCAGGAGTGTCCTAATGTACATAACACAGAGTCAAACATTAAATCCAGATAGAACGGCTTCACCATTACATTGTATAAGCCCGTCAAAATGAGGGAAAATACTTTTTGCTAACAGTTAACATGTGTCTTATTTTCTACAAAAACAAAACAAACAAACAAACAAACAAACAAACAAACAAACAAACAACTTCTCTCTCTCTCTTGTGGGTCATACTGACCAGAATGGCTCCCACGTACATTCCTGATGAGGCCCGGCCTGGCAGGGGCCCACAGAACACCACTTCCCCTGCACAGACTTTGTCATCCAAGGGGAAACACACACGCTGCCCAGGGCGAAACAGCGGGGGTGACGCAGGGCCTCGGACATGGTTTTGAGTTGTGACGGGTGCCGACTCTGCAGTTCGTGGGAGGATGCTAAAGGGGGACACCTGAGAAGAGCTGTTGGGTGGATGCTGGCGGAAACTAACGTGACGACTGTGCTGGTGCTGATGCTGCTGCTGGGGTGGCGGCTGAAAATGGTTTGGGCGGCCATTGCTGCTATGGTGACCATTGCTGCTGCGGTGGTGTTCTCGCTCGCGGGGTCGCTGTTGGCCTTCGGAGCTGCTGGACCACTGGCGGGGCATGATGAGACTGGCTGGGACGAAGAGGGCGCAAGCTTCGGGGCAGGTGAATAACCTCTGGCCTTTGTAAGTGCCGTTGCCTAGTCCCCTACCCACCGCTGAGCCCTGGAGGACAATCACACACATAGTTAACATAGTTACACAACAGTGACACAACAACTCAGTTCCGACATCTATGGTTTGTATATAAACCCTATGATTGGATTCCCCGGATATTTTGGTGCAGTTTTATGCTCGGAAACCTTGGACCTTTATGTATGCAGTAATTGTGCTGACTGTGCCAGCCACTACATATTGTTGGCAATGGCACTCCCTGATGGCACCAGCCTCCCCATCAGGACAGCAAACTGTAGGAAAAGTGTGAATTAATAAGTTACATTATTTATTTTTATGAATGTCCAAATGTTTCTTTTCAGATAAATGTAGCTTTGGTTAGTCTCCAAAATTGATTCACCCTGTTCATTTTAGCTTTATTTATTTTGTTTTTTAGAAATGTTCCATAGAACACATTTAAGATCCTAATAACAAGTACTACAACATAAACACTTGAATTAAAGTCATGCTAAAGCCTCCTCACACAGGTTGACACAATTATCTGAAGACCCTTCATGTATATTATTGTTTTATTTAAGTGAGTACACATCTAGTCTTTATTTGTATTTCCGCTAACTGTATGTTTTTGTCATATTTGATTTTAGTTAGCTACAAGTCAAAGTCAGAGTGAACTTTACTGCCATTCAGCAGACACAAGGACTGCACAGTGGACTCAACTAACATGACAAATATGTAAAAGAAGCACAACAGCAATGAAGGTTAGTCATCACACGTGAATGTCTGTGCTGATGAATATTAAACTAAAGTTATGCAAACAGAACTATTGCACAAGCCAGCAACAGTTGAAAAGGAAGCATTGTGGAGGATGACTGTGTGTTTTCATGTATACAAACAATTATAGGATTGTGTGTCTGTAGTGCATGATTATGTGTATTTAAAATGAGTACACAATCCTGACTGCCTGTGGGAAGAAGCTCTTGCAGAACCTGGCAGTCTGGTGCCTCATGCTGTGAAAGCATTTGTCCGATGAACAAGGTCCAAACTGGCCAAATCCCAGTCTGATCAAGCATTGCTTCAACGAACTTTATCCACAACAACAACCTCTAGGACACAAAGGATCAGCTGCCAACACCACACTGCCAGAAGGTATAGGACACCCCTAGAGGTTCACATCCCAAGGGTCTGCAGGTAGTTTGGCAGCACAGGGGTAAAATGAACAACATTAGGAAGGCTTTTTAAAACTATCTGTGGGTTACTTGATTTCACACACGGGGTGAGGATCTTGTGATTATTTTATGTAATCTGATGTGAGGAAAATACAGTCTATGGACGGCATGTATAACCAGCATTCAAGGGTTACAGTGGATATTTTCCAAAACATTCATTTCTAATTTAATTTCTTCCTGTACTTAAGTAATGTGTCACCACTTTGCCAACGTCTGGAAGAAGATGGAAAAAAAAAAACAAAACAAAAAACTGTCAACCTCTGATGGAAGGAAATTGGTCAGGATGTTCAGGAGCCACCAAGGCTCAAGCCTGACATGAAGTGGAAACTTCTGCAAGACTAGTGCTTCAGTGAAGACAGCTTAACCTAACAATGCACTGAGAGGGTGCTGACCAAGAAAGAAGCCCCTGCTCCAAAACTGACACCTTCAAGCATGACTGAAATGGGGAACTTTTTTATAGTCAGACATTCATACCAAGGAACACTGTACCAACTGTCAAGCATGGTGGTAATAGCATCATGCTCTAGGGCTGTTTTGTTCCAGTGATACTGATACATTGTCCAAAGTAGATGGAATAATGAAGTAGGACTCCCTCCAAATTCTTCAACTTCCCCTCAAAACAGCTGGACACTTGAAAGTTGGACATAGTTGGGTGTCAACAGGACAGTGTTCCCAATCACGAATTAAAACTGGAACGGATGAATGAGGCTCACACTGAGCTTCTCGAATTGCATTCCAAAATCCCTGACCTCAACCCTACTGAAAATCTAGGGTTGAGGTCAGATTTTAACAGTTTTAACAGTGTAGCTGATTGGTGTAGCGCTAGCACCCACAGAGCCATATCAGCACTGATCCTGTGAATCTTCTGGGTAATAAGTCAAAAAAAAAAAAGAAAAAAAAGAAAGAGCCCAGGAAGTCTCTTCTTTTAGCGATTTTATACTATGGCTCTTTTATACTCTGCCATGTTTTTTTGCCCAGGTTTGGTACCGAACAGGTGGTGTAGGTAGTGAGTTTTACTCTTTAAGAAACTGCAAAGCAGGTTTAACAGTATCAGCTACACCACATAGAGCATATGAGTAGTTCAAACTGCTGATTAAAGCCACTTTAAATATTTGAAAATTCAAACAATCCAATGATGAAGCCAACCTTGAGTTGGACCCCAAAATACACAGCGCTGCTTCCTCTGGTCAGGGGCCCGATGTACTTCAGCTCTGCCTCTGCCAGCTCATCCTGCTGACCTATTTGGACCCACAGCGGGGAGTCAGACGGCAGAGAAGCCAACTGCTGCAGCTTCCCAGGCTGGCCTGAAAAACACAGAACAATAAAACAAACAAACAAATAATTAGCAGATTACAAACTTCTAATTACATTTGATTAACATCCTCTGGGACAGTTTTTGGTCACATTTCAGGCCATAAATGTACTTATAATAGAGAAAAGCTTCAGTGTGCTCTACAATTAAACAGCTATTACAGTGTGCATAGTGTGCAGTAAAAACAGGGCAGCTTATGAGTAACTGGCAGCACTTAAAAGACACAAATCTGAACTCTCTCTCCTTAGAAAGTGAGTTAAATCAAGCTTCGAGCACATTTTAAGTAAGCAGCTGTAAAATCTGCAGTATTTTGCTTCTTACTTAGAAGTTTTAGTCGAGCCTCTGGATCTTTAACAGCCTCCAGCAAGCCAGTGAGGTCAGCTGGGACATCAATTAAGAATCTCCTGTCTATTTTTCCCATGAAGTCATTGTCCAACACCTGCAGGAAAAGAGGAGAAACACATGTGGGAGAAAGAAAAAGGGAGAGGAGGGATGGTGGTGTGGAGTATGAAGCAAAAAGTAAGAACAAAACAACAGGAAATTTAACTCTGAAGATTTTAAAAGGAGGAACTCAGCAGCGGCTGGTCGATGCTCTCATCTGAAGTTCAACACAGTGAATGTGATAGGAGCAACAAAAGAAATGGGCCACCCAAGTGATGCATAATGTATATAATTAACTGAGATTGCACAAAAACACCACTTTAAATGACTTTTCGAAATATTATCACAAAATACTCAAGATTACTCCACCAATGTTAATTAATTTTAATCATTCTAAGGAAGTAAGATAAATAAAAACAGCTTGTATTAGTAAAGTTGAAGCTGACAAATGGTAGCACCTTTCAGACTCTCCTCCTAGCACTACACAACAAGTTCCTCCATGTGTCAAATCTTGTGTAAATCTGTGAATGCAAATATATGTTAATACCTTAACCCAAGGGCTGTCCCCTTTTCTACCCAAATCTTGCTCCTGGCAGATGAACCCCCGCTGTAGCGCAATGGTACCTTCCAGCTGGTCGCGCACCTTTATGTCGGTCGAGATCAAGAACGTTTTTGGGGGGCGGCGCTTCCTGATCTCCTCATGGGCCCCTGACATCTTACGTGTGTGTTAAGTGTGGCTGGTTCACAGTGGAATTAACCCCTTCATTTTTCTAAAAATTTGAGAAAAATAGTTAATTAAAAGACACGTAAAGAGGGTTTTAAAAAAAGAAACAACCTGTCTGTCGGGGCCAAGAGGCAGCAGCGGCAGGTAACGTTTAAATTTTCCTCACTGGCGTTCAAACTGAAGGTTTGTCAAAATACCGCTAAAAATGACAAAAGGCTAACTTTCCGTCATTTTCTCAAACGACAAAGACACAGTTAGTTTAGTTAATTTCGTAGGCGTCTATCAGAAACTCACCAACTTCATGAGCTCCGACCGTCAACATTTCCCCTCACATTTAAAGGAGCTCCGCTGCAATAACAAACCACACTGTGAAGCAGGAAGCGGCTTGACTGACACCGGCGGGGGCCAATAGCAAGTTAGAAGCCATAACCGAGGGAGGAGCGTAGACCAATCAGAGCGCCTGTGGGCGTTACCGTGTTAGGCAAAGGGGGAAATTCCACAGTTCTTGTTAAAGTGCTCACTGATGCACGTAGGAAGCTTCCACACACACACACACACCACAGAGACACATCAGTTTTTATTTTTTATTAGCTTATAAATAGAGTGAATTCTTCCATTTACACAGAAATACACATCCAAAAAAAAAAGAAGATGAAGAAATATTCCGAGCACAATCAGAATAGGATCCTTCAAAACAAAATAAATCTTTTTAAAGTGCAAAATTTCCAAATGTGCATCATGTGACTCTTTTTTAATGGCGTAATTATACTGATATTCTGATGTTTTACAGCATAATTAATGACAGCTATGGGCCACACTGGATAAATAAATCATATTTCAGAGTTACACGGTTTCATTAAATCTCTCTGGCTCCAGCAGTGAGGACATATGACCAGCCAGTCCTTTTTTTTTCAGAATTTCACAATAAAAGAACAGGTTAGAGAATAATAACAATAATACTAAAAAAAATCACAAAAATAAATACATTTTACACAAATATTTTTCGTTCCTATCCCATGGAACAGCTTGTGATTCCCTCAGGTTGAAGCAAAAATATTACCAAACCTGTTTCCAGCTGCATATATATAAACCCTCTTCACTGGCGTAGCTAAAGTTATGAGCAGTGCCAGTGTTTTTCCTTCAATGACGAGTCATTATATCCGAAGACAGCAAATGCAGCAAGACAGTAAAAAAAACAAAAGTGAAAAATGTAAAGATATCTGAGCTAAAACCTAAATGTCTGTAGTGAAAAACATAAATAACCTAAAATAAAATCCTCTAAATGTAAATCCTACATGATCCTTCATATAACAGCAGTGATCTTTGGTACCTTATAACTTCACGCACAAGTATTGTGTGATTCAGCCATGACCAATGTACCAAAAAAAAAAAGAAGAAAGCATATTTCATTTAATGTTTTCATAATAATACAATGAAAAGTGTCTGCAGCAGTTTCACATGATAACACAGATTCAGTACAGAAACAGTAGGCAGCACGCGTGGAAAGCTCCCTGCTTTCGGTTGCTTGCTTGCAGTTGCGCGCCTTCCTTTGACCAGTCTGCGGTGGCTTCTCTTCTGTGGATGTGAATGATTACTGGGTGTTAACCTTTGCCGTTATATCACATAGAGGCCGTGCAGGTGTCTATAATGACTGCCGGCCTGGCTGAACATACAGTGGTGTTCTATTTTAAGTCCTTCACACTGATTGTGTTTCTCCGTGTGGAAAAAGAAAAAAAGAAAACCCCAGAATGAGTCATGCAAGTGCGAGCCTGGCTGCTACAGACAAACAACAAGCACCTGCAGCTCGTGTCTGGGCCATGGCCTGCAGTGAAGGCTTTATCAGAAATCAGGAGACGTGTGATCTGTGTTAACAAAGAAGGTGGTGAGCTCCCCTTTCCCCTTCACATTCACTTTTCCTCTGAGAGTGACGCCGTATCCCACGGTCTGGACCATCTGGGACGTCTCCTCGGTCACCTGCGAGCCAGAAAATGACAATAAAAAGAGTTAGGTTGTGTGTCTCTCCAGGCACCTTTAAGCTGCTGTGCCAAAAAAAAAAGCACTTGAGGCAACAGAAAAGCACAAGAGGCAACGAGCTGCCAAGGCAGAGCTCACAGCTCAGTATGAAGGAAAAGATGGTGCCGTGCTGGAGTCACATTCAGAAAAGTCCTGACGCCAGTTATTTTGATTATATGAATCACACCACGTCCTGTCTGAGCATCATACTGTCACTCAGCACGTCCAACCAATGAGGAGGGGAGTAGACATCAACGCCTTATTGTGACGAGAACCTGAGGGTCTCAAAGAAATGGACGTTCTTTTATTGCAACCAAGCGACTGTTTTGGGGGCTTTTTGCAATAAAATAATAGGCGATTAAGCTGATGGTACTACAGGACTTCCCCTCCAAACACACAGTCTGTGGGTCAGAACTGGCCCAGCAAATTTGTGTATTTGTGTCTATATGTGTGTATATATATATGCATATATACAGACATGCAGTAGATGCTTTCTGTTTGGATATCACAAATTTCTTTTTCTACCCACTTTTTTAAAAACTCTATTTAATTTAATCTTAAAAAAATCTGTTCTATACGCCCTAGATTTTGCTTCCAAAGAGTCAGACTTGTGCTCTTGGACAATAGTTCTCCAGGTTTTATGAAGGTATTTTAAAGTTTTAGCTGAAATATCTTCTGCTTTTTCACTCGTTTTCAGTCCAGTCTTTTTGCCTTTTAAGAGTAATGTTTGTTGTTGGGCTTCACACTGACCTATGAATCCTTCAAGCATAAAAAAGACTGCTAACCAAAAAGCAAGGGACCAAATTTAGCCACTTTGTTACTAACAACCTGTTGTAAAAACACTCCATTTGTTTCAATTTCTTCAGTTGAATCCATGAAAAAATGCCAAAGATAACACAGCTTGTGTCACGGTTCTGGGTCATTTTGACCCTACATTTTGAGCTTCTTGTGTTTTGGTAATATTTTGTATTATGGTTTATGTCCTGGTTTACTAGTAGTCTCTACGCCTGCCCGTCATGTCCACGGCCAGTTCCTCCACTCTGGCACTCGTGTGTCAGCTTGACATTGTTTTATGAAATAGTGTGTTTGCACCAACAAGGTGATTCTCAGGGAGCTATTAGCTGAAAACTTGGCATATCTCAGCCTGATGAGCAGGGTGTCCTTAAAATACTGAGGAAACTGGACAAAGGAAGAAGTTGCAGGCCTAGAAAACCATTGATTTCTTATCAATGGTATTTATTGTAGTGTTGTTGTGTGGCATTCTTACCAGAAAACTAAAAATGCCCCCCAAAAACACACTGACGTTAAGAGAAAAGTCTGAATTTGTTTTGTTATCATTTTGCTTTGAAGTAAGCGCTATGAAAGACTGGGAATGAATGAATGCACTGCACTGCACTTAAATATTAGAAAAGAGGAGGCCACAAATCCACTGAATTATTTTTTTAAATATATTTTTTTCTATTTTCTTTGTTATTTCTTATGTTAATCATGGTGATATCTGGCTTACAGGGGTGTAGCAATTCCCCCAAACCATCATTTAGTAGCTTCATACTTCAGTTTTCCTTTAGAGCAGGCGAATAGCCACAAATACATTGGGGAAAATAAAAATGTCTTTTTTATAGGCCTGATTCCATCATGAACAAAAATAATGTCCATTACAATTTTATTAGATTTTTTTTCTATCTAATAAAACTTCTTTGTCGCTTTTACCTTGAAATATTTGTTTTGTCGTATTGTTTTATGTTATTTTATTGAGCTATATAGTTTGCTCTTCTTCTATAAGCTATTTCATTTTAGGCTGTGTTTGATTTGTAGCCGCTGTAACAAAGGACTTTCCTAACCTTTGAGAGTCAGTAAATAAAGTTTATCTTATCTTACTGAATAATATTGAAACTTTCATCAGACTGGCGTCCTTTAATAAGGCATTAACACCTTTACAAACATCAATAAATCACCATACAATACTTTATTATCATATTATAGGCTTGTTACACCACATCCATCAAACACTGGTGAGAGAAACAGATTCAGGATATATTCAAAACAACAAAACTGACCTGGATCTTGTCCAGTACTCCTGTGCTCTCCATCCTGCTGGCCACGTTAACAGAGTTCCCCCAGATATCATACTGAGGTTTATGGGCTCCGATAACTCCTGCAATCACTGGGCCGTGGTTGATCCCTGAAGGTGAACAGCAGACAGAAATTATTTCGTGGTTTTCAAGA
Source organism: Oreochromis aureus (assembly GCF_013358895.1). Taxonomy (NCBI): domain Eukaryota; kingdom Metazoa; phylum Chordata; class Actinopteri; order Cichliformes; family Cichlidae; genus Oreochromis; species Oreochromis aureus. The sequence continues at coordinate 33,603,079 of NC_052944.1, forward strand.
CAGATCACGAATGTCTGAGGAGGTCAGATCAGCACCATCCATGCACCCGTGTTGTCTTTCTTTAAATCATTTATCTGTTTATAAAAATGAAAAAGTAAACGGACATCATGCAAATGCAACTTCTGATTCGACTCTGAAAATAACAATGAATAACAAGACTATAAATAATCTGTAACATCTGCATTATTCTTCTGCAGAGACTCACCGATCCTCAATTTGAAGCTGTTAAAAGAGTGTGTGTTGATGTTTTCCAGTTTGGCCATCAAAGCGATGGCGAACTCCACCATGGAGCGCACATGGCTGTAGGACATGTCACATTTCTGTAGGGGGAGCCAGAAATCACAGTATTCAGTCAGAGGGTGCAGTTTGTTTACACTTTAAAAGCAGACCAGAAGACGGCTTTGCAAGCCTGGATTTGCAAATCCAAATTCTTTTCTCTAGTATGTCAGTCATCCTGTGCGCAACCTGCAGGTAATGACCTATTCAGCATGGTGATAACCTAAAGCTGTGACTTCAGGGTCACAAACCTTTCTTTCATCCCCCGGAGCCAACTGTGTCAGCCCTGCAGCGGCCATGTAGGTGCTGCCGATGGTCTTAATCTTCTCCACCGAGGAGAACTTGGGCTTTGAAAGAAGCTGCGGGAAAGAGACACAAAGAGGAAGAGAGAGTGAGAAAGAGGCAGAAAAGACAAAATGTTCCAGCAGGCTGGCGCTGACAGCAGCAGGACTTCCCAGCGTCAGCTTCCTCATACCTCATCGAAGTCTGATATGATTTCGTTGAGGAATCGCAAACACTCCAGGCCGTCTTTGTTTTCGCTCGTCTCATTGTAAAACTCCTTGAACTGAGGCACCGATGCAAACATCACGCACACGCAGTCATATGACTGACTGTACAGGTCCTGAAAGGAGGTAAAATAAAATTATGATTAAAAAAAATAATTCCAGGATAAGCATATTTTCATCTAATTTGCATGCAGGAGCCTTCAAAAGTCAAACCTGTTCTGCTGCTTTTTGCACGTGAAACTCCGAAAAGGTTTCATAACTCGAAACTAACATGTTGGTGCAAACACTCAACTCACTCAACATCCAAATATCATTGATTTTTTCCCTCCACAGTGGATCTGCTTTCAGACTAACTGCTCTCAAATACGGCTGATTGAATGATTGAGAATTAAAACCAGTCCAAGCACTGTTTCTGAGATTGTTGTCTACTCTTTCACTGTATGATGTCAAACAGAGTGGACATCCATAATATGGCCATCTCAGCCAAGAATGCCCCACCCACCTATCGTTCACAAACCTGTTTGCAGGGGACAGCCAATCAGAAGAAAACTGGTTTGAAGGCAAACGAGATAAAGCAGCTTGTCTTTGATAGAGGATGATCTGAGGAGCTGCACCAAAGCCCGATTAAGGACAAATATAGAGGCATGCAACCGACTAGATTTAAACTTTTATTGAAATTTTGGCTTCCAGTGACTCCAGGATTCTTATTTTGTCAACACATCCAGATAAAATTCGGTCACATTTATTCTCTTTTTTTCCCCATCAATCCATCCATCTTCTGTCACTTATCCAATTCAGGGTTGCAGGTGGGTGGCTGAAGCCTATCCAAGCTGCCACAGGGTGAGAGGAAGGGTACGCCCTGGACAAGTCACCAATCAGTCACAGAGACGGACAACCATTCACACTGATGGCCAATTTCGGGATCACCTAACCCCACTACCTGCATGCTTTAGACTGTAGCAGGAACCCGGAGAGAATCCACACAGACATGGGGAGAACAAGCTCCACACACAGAAAGACCAGATGGTGGATTTAAACGCTAAATCGCTAACCACTGTACCACCGTGCTGGTTTGTTAAAAATATTCCTTAAATCTATGTTCAACTGTGCCAAATAATCAAACAGGATAACTGATTTTTGCCTCAATCGAGCAGTTCTTGATAAATAAGAATTATTTTGAACTGTGAATCATGCAAAGCTCCAAGGACAAAAATGTGGTGCTGCAAATGGTCCTTACACGCCCACTTTAATATTTTATCATTAAATTCCTCGGAATGTCACACAGCGGAAGATAAATATGAATATCAGGCTCGTGTCCAACTGGATCTGTAATGAATAGGTAAAGGATAGAAGCTGTGCATTTGGGAATGTCTTACTTACCTGGTTATTGATGTTTTTGCCCATGAAGAAAGAGGCGACGTGAAGCGGCAAGACGTTCTGCAAGAGGAGCTTGTTGACGTTCTCCATGGTCTCCATCTCGTCTCTCTCTGTCTGGAAACAGCGCTCCAGCAGGAAATCTACACGGCAGCTCAGCTCATCCTGAGAGAGAAGCGAAGAAACACTGGTTTAAATCCGGATGTATAAATCACAGCACTTCCTTTGTTAAAGAAATTTGTGCGCACACTCACCTGTCTGGCCAGTATGATGCATACAATGTAAAAGATGGACAGCCAAATCCCAGACATGATTTGAGGGTCCTTCAGGACTCCGGGCCTGTGGAAAATCACATGCATGTTGTTATATTTAGAACCGTACAGACTTCTAACATGTTTCCATTACATATATGTTCAAAGACCAGTGTCTTGTATCACACACAGACGATGGGGCCAGCACCCCCGGGCGGGCCTCAGTCTATAGAAAGCCGATGAATAAGTAATGCTGATGTGAAACTCCAGACCACAATTCACAATCTGGACTCTCAGAGGTAGACAAAGGGTAGGAAATCCAACACTTTGGCTGGGCAAAGCACACTATGGCCCAGTTCCACCTCATCTCCTACACCCTCTCCCTGCACACTTTTACTTCCTGTGGAGGCTCATCAACATTCAGTGCTATGTTAAACCAAATAGCTTAAAACCAAAGTGGATAATTAAGCGAGAAGTGGAATGTACTCACTTGGAATCATTATAAAACAGTCTGATGAGGCAGCTTGATCTTGGCTCGAAAACATAGAGGAAGAGGGCGAGGTAAACCACGACAGCCAGCGTGAGCAGCAGTGTTTTCACAGACATGCACGTCCTGGTGAACACAATCACTCCCAGCATGGCCAGCAGGCAGCAGTACAGGTAATACTGCATGTTTGGACAGAGGGAGGTGGCAGGAGAAATATGCGAGTACAACAGATTAGGCGTGACTTGCAATACTTTGAGTGAAATGTTCGTATAAGTTCAAGCAGCTATGTTGCGCTCTATGCCAAATATCTTTCAGAAATGTAGGAGCTAAATGTCAAGTATTTTAGCAAAGTTCAAGTCTGTCCTAAAGACCAGAAAACAAGTCACATAGATCTATAAATAACAATGTTATTAAGAAATCTAACAAATTATCACATTGCCCTGAAGAAATTGTAAAGTACATTATTTAACATGTAATAAAGGCACAGTAAAACATTTATAACTCACAGGCAGCGTGTAGAGTTTCAAACTTTCCAACTCTGTGTTGTTGACTATGCCGGTGCAGTTATTTCCAGGGAGGAAGTGCTGCAAGAAATTAAAATGTAAAACAGAGTGAAGAGGTTCATTTAGTTAATCTACAAAAGATCAACAATTATTTAGCCATAAACTGTTTTGTTATGAATTAATTTATAGCTAAACGCTATGCTGTGCCGAAGTCTTGCGTCGCCCCTAATTTCTTTTTATTTTGTTAGGAAAAAGGGAATTAATTGCAGTGATTAATTGAAACCGATGCAAGCATGCTTTGAAATACATTATATATGGCATGTGCTGAGATCTGAGGGGGCTGTGAGGAGGCCAGTCCATGGCTGACAGTGTTTCACTGTGTGTTTTTCTATCCAGATATGCTTTTACTGCACCGACAGTGTGATTGGGATCATTGTCTTGCTGAAAAGTGAAGCTATTGCCAATCAGACGGCATTGAATGGTGGATCAAAATCTAAAGCTTTTCATAATTTCATTAGTTTTAACAAAATCTCCAACAGCGCTGCAACCCCAAACCATGACAGTGCCACCACCGTGTTTTACAGATGGCCGTAGACACTGAGGAAAAATTCCAATTTGCATTCATCACTCCATCAGTCCTGTTGTCACTGATTTTAAGTCCAGTTCTTGTGTAATTTGCATTACTTTCAAATGATGGTCATCTGCTGTAGATAGTTTTTTAGGCCTAACACATCTTGTTTCGTCCTCCAGTTTCCTCAAACTGGTCATTATAATGAGATATAGCAAGTTTTCAGCTCTTTGGGAATAACCTTGTTGATACAAAAACACAATTTTTCTGTTATCTTTCACATGTTTAATAGATTCAACTAAAGAAATGGGAACCAATGTGTTTATGATGAAAGGCTGTGAGTAGAAAGCAGAAAATGTCCTCTGAAAGTACAACGACCGGCCTGAAAATGAGTGAAAACGCAGCTGATGCCCAAAGAAAACTTTGGAAAAAAGTTGTTTTTTTACTCCGAGCCATTAATGGCAGAATGACGGATGAAGGAACTTACAAGGTTGAGCATGGCCATCAGCAGAGTGATGAGCACACAGATAATGATCACAAACAACCGCAGCACCGCCCTGGTGGAGACACCGCGGGACAGCCCAGATATCCACTGGACACCCACCGGCATCTTGGAACGCCATTTCTGTGAAACAATAAAAAATTGCTCATTACGTCACCTATCTTAACATCTTGGCAATATTAGTAGCTATAGCTGTGCATGAACATGTGTCTGCACGTTGAGACGTTTGCACTTTTCATCCAAACTGTGAAGCACTATTTAATTCAATTAAACTGAATTCAAATCGTTGCTCTTGCCAGAATTAGAGTGAGATGATAACATTGACAAAACTTGGTAAAAGTGAAGGGGTACTCTCATGCAAAGAGACTGAGCAGATGGACAGAGGTGCTGCATTACAAGCGATCCTACACATGATGTGGAAAACTCTTTGGAGAAATGTGTTAAACGTGTCTCAGCGACTGTTTACATTAAAAGCAAAGAAATATTTTTACATTCAGGCATTTATGAGAGTTGGTATAAGATTGGATGGTTTGGTTTTCATTGTTTTCTTTGCTTTTTTCTTGTATTAAAAATAAAAAATGCAGGACTAAATGTGCAAAAGCTCCTGTGTGTTCCTCTGGAGCCGTCAGTCAACCGTGAGGCTGCGCCAAACTGCAGGTGCACGTACGCGTGTTGGACTGTCGATAAAAGGCGGATCACCTGTTGATATGTATTAAACACAGCCCGCCTGGGTTTGTTTACCTCCAAGTATCCAGTGAAAGCAATGAACAAGAACACCACCATCACTGCAAAGGTCACACCGTAGGACACCGCCATCACGAAGTCCCTGTGGAAGAGTGAAAATTCATAGTTCACACCACTTTCTCCCCAAATAATAAAAGACGTGTGTGCTTGTGAGACGGCAAGCAAGAAACAGTATTACTCACCTCCTAGAGACCAGCATCTGGACGGTGAAAAGAGTCACGAAAATTAAACCTAAGCAGCTCATTGAGTGGTGCAAACCCTCCACTTCTGAAAAGCGGAACTGAAAACAAACAAACGAACAAAAAAATAGTGTAAATGGCTTAAAAATGCTTAATAGAACCTTAAACGTGCTTAAAAGTACAGTAATCTCATCTTTGACCTGAGAATGAATCTACCTGTTTCTCTAAGTTGATATCGTTGAACAGCAGAGTCAAACAGTTCAGCTTCTTTGCTCTCTTCCTGAATGAATGATTGGAAAACAATCAGAGGACGAATCACAGAAGCCAGAAATATTCAATAAATCAAGTTTCTTAAATTAATTTTAATGACTAACAGTCACGCATGCTTATGAAAAACTACATACAACCCCACAGGGTCCACAGGAGTTAAGAGGATAAGGTTGGAGTCGGGCGCTGTTAATGACAAATGTCCTTGATTAACTGAACATCAGCAGATGTCAGAGAACCTAATTTGGTGCTCTGGAGCAGACAGGTGTTTGTTAACACAAGGACATGATCTGACAGCAAATTCACCCTGAGGTCAGACCGTGCAATGTTCAGAGAAACTGCACAAAGCCCAGACTCTAACATTTAACATGTCAACTGAAGCCTGTAAAGTTCATGACAGCACAGTTAGAAAAAGATTGAACATGTATGGCTTGTTTGGAAGGGTTTCCAGGAGAAAGCCTCTTCTCTCAAAAAAGACCAGCTTAGGTTTACAAACCACAAGACTATTGGATCAATGAAAGACCAAAGTGTTGTGTTGTTTGGTCATATTGCACAGAGACAAATTTGGAGACAGCCAAACACAGAATATCAGCTGTGAAGCACGGTGGTGGAGGGGTCATGATTCGGGCTTGTTTTACAGCCACAGGACCCCGAACTCTTTTTACTAAAGTGTTCTATAGTCAGACGTGAGGCCATCTGTCTGTCACCTAAAGCCTGGCTGAAACTGGGTCAAGCAACACAACAATGGTCCCAAGCATTAATACTACATCAGAATGGCTGAAGAACAGAATCAAGGTGGTGCAATGACTCAGTCCAAGTCCAGACCTCAACTTGACACGAATGCTTAAGTGGGACCTTAAGAGAACTGTACAAAATTGTTCTACGAGCAGCTGAATCGTGGGGTGTACTGAGTTTTTCAGAGGACTGTGAAAACCGCTTTAACACTGAAGGAGCACAAAAACAACAAATCTTACCTCTTAATGTCCAGCGTGTCCAGTGATCCCCTAACACTGTTATCAATGACCAAACTGGGACAGAAAGAGGAACATGTTAGATAAACAACTAATGCATTTTTGCATGACTTCTCTCATGATCTTTGGTTAACTTTTGGTACTAACCAGTCGTCCTGTGAAACCGGTCGTTCCTGAATCAAACAAACAAACAAACATGAACACAGTGAGAAACAGACTGTGGGAACTAAAGCCATCTCACTCAAATGCACAACAAGTTAATAATGAAAAGCTGATTAGAGGCCAAGCAAAGACCCAGAGGTGATGTGACACGCTGCATTTCTGAGGGAGAAACTAAGCAGCAACAGCACAAATGCACAGATACGTACGGTGGTTGACTTCTTGGGCCGTCTGGCCTCGGGGTTGCTTAGGCCTTCGAAGGGGTTGACGCTCTTCCAGGACTGGAGGTACTGAGACATCCGGAGCGACGCTCGCTGCCTGTTCTCCCCTGGTGTAAGATGGTTGGGCTGAAATTGGGGCAAATATTACAGCTTAACATGATTTGAACTGTGATTCGTTTTCCTAACAGATACAATACATGCAACAGAGGGTTTCCAGAAGGGACACCGCTATCATCCAGGCTCTTCCTAACAGCTTTTAATCTAACAGCTTCCCTTTTTACACATAACGGTTTACACTGTGGTTGCTGTCGTGAAATTACATATTACGCCAACGTGTTGATTCCTTATGCTGGGCACAAACACAGCTGAAATTCCTAACGTGGAATGAGGCACAACACGTTTGACCTTACCGTGCAGCACAAGACTCGAAAGATTCAATCTGGCACCTTCTCACTTTTAAAGAATTTTTTTAGTCACGGGTCATGTGAGCAGGAACAGTGAAGGGTATTTTCACGAGTATACTTAGAGTCCTTTTGAGATGATTTCCCCGCAGTTGTAAAGAAATTCACAAGAAGACAAACACGTGTTTTATTTGAAGTCAGAGGTTGGGATTTCCAAGGTTCGAGGAAATGAAAGGTGTTTTAGCTTGATTGGCTGCAGTATTTTAACATGAAAATTTAATGTGGGTATTAATAAGTTTACCAGGGATCAAAAATACCAAAAATAAATTTGACGGATAAAATAAAAACATAACACACTGTAAACTGAAAACCAAAGTAAAAGAAAAAAAACAAACAGTTTCTGCAAATATCTGTATTTACCACATAGTTTATATACTTGGAAAGGAGTAGGATGAAGTTCACATTTATTTGATATTTTTTGGAAAAAAAACCTGACCCGTGTCTCACAGACAGGCAGACACCTACCAATCCATGCCTCCTGGGAGGACGGTGTGGCTTCCTGGGGTCAATCACCAGGTATGTTTTTCTGCCCTTCAGAAGATGGTCCCGACTCCCCCCGTCCCCATCCTCAACTTCGTACGCTCCGTTCAAGTGTTGGAGCGTCTCCTCTGTGATGTGGACCCGCCTATAAATTAAAAGTAGAAATAATAAAAAACAGCTCAGAGTTTCATTATGTTTAAACTGACTTTAAGCCTCTCTCACCCAGGGAGACCTCCGGACTCCATGTGGTTGGCTAAAGTGACGTCATCTGACCACACGTCGTACTGCCACTTCTGCAAGCCAATTACGCCGCAGAGCACGTTGCCCGTGTGAACGCCTACTCGCATGTTGATCTGCACCCCGGTTGCCTCTCGCAGGTTACTACAGGGAAAAAAAGGTATGAATGAAATCAGAAAAGTTCAGCCCTGATCATTTGTGGCACTCCTTGCTGTTTCGTCCACGGTGCTAAGAAGACAAGGAAAAGTACCTTAAGACAAATAAAACAATATATATAAGTGTGTATATATATTATATACATCGCTTCAAAGAACCTTCAGTAATACAGAGAAAACCCCAACAATCAGACAGCCTCCTGTGAGAAAGAACTTGGCAACAGTTGGAAGGAAAAACTCCCAACCTGCTCCAGACTAGGTTATGTGTTCAGCATCAGTTACCATGGTGATTTAGCTAGGTCAAAAGAGAGCCATTTTCCTGACATGGAAAACTCTGACGTCAAGCTCGACACAGCTCGCTGACCTCAACAAAGGGCAGAGACGGAAAGACAAGTCAACAGATTAAAACAATGAGTGAGGGCGAAGTGGGAGAGGAAAGAATTGAAAGCAAAACCAGATCACGTCACATGCGAAAGCAAACCTTCAAAGTAAAACGAGGAGCCAATGAGATTAAAGGGAGACGCAAGAAAATAAGAAGAAATCAAAAATCCAAAACATCCAGCACTTCCGTTCCTTTGTGTTTTATCTTTATAATTTCCATTGTGTGTGTTTTTGCTGTTTCCTTTTTGTTTGTTCTTTCATTGGGTTTTAAAAAAAAATTAACCGTCTGTTTTGCTATTCTCTACTTCCACTTCCACTTCTTTACACTGTTTTTGGTAAATGGCCCGTATTTGTATTTCTATAGCACTTTACTTAGTCCCTATGGACCCCAAAGCACTTTACACTACATTCAGTCATCCACCCATTCACACACACATTCACACACTGGTGATGGTGAGCTACATTGTAGCCACAGCTGCCCTGGGGCAAGGCTGCCGGACACTGGCGCCACCGGGCCCTCTGACCACCACCAGTAGGCAGCGGGTGAAGTGTCTTGCCCAAGGACACAACGACCGAGACTGTCGGAGATGGGGCTCAAACCGGCAACCTTCCGATTACAAGACAAACTGACAACTCTTGAGCTATGATCGCCCCATAAGTCCCAGTATTTTATTCAACTTCTGTTCTCGGGAACTACTAATGACTAATAAAGCTAAAAGCAACAAAAATAAGAAACAAAGCAAATACTTTGCAGAAGTCGCAATCCCCTGTTTGTGCAGTGAAACACAAGAAAAGATGGTGATGCAGCAGAAGAACATAATAATCTTATGTTAACGTATCCTTACTTTAAACAATAACCCACACTGACAGCCCTGTAAAAGCTGCTTTTGTACAAAATGCTGTTTTTAATTTATGCCTTAGAGGGGAAATCAAAAATGAAAGACTATTAAAATAACTCCCAATATTAATCTTCCCATCAGACTGACACATGACACTGTAATGTAAATTTATACACCTATTTTTATCCAAATAGTGAGCAATCTGTGCAAACAAAGCCAGATATTTCGACATTTCATGAACATTGTAGGACAAAATAACACAAGACCTGAGCAGCATCAGTGTATTATGGACTCTTTATAGTTGTAACGCTTCCACATTTTGCTACTGTATGCTCCCAGCAGCAGGATACAGTCTGCTTTCAGTCGTACATTTGAATATGAGCGTAACAAGCACAAAGAGGAAGTTACACAGGGTACATCACATGCAAATTCACAAAACTGACGTGCTTTACTTAGATGGAAAATTATTTTTGGCACGTCAGACATTTCAAACAAATGTAAAGCACATTTCCTTTTTTTTTTCTTACAGCTGTCTGTATGTGTGGAGAAAAAAAATCGCCTGATATCGACCTAAATATGAGTAAAACTTTAAATAACTTGAGATAAACTGACCTGATGGCAGTGCACATGTCCAGCCCCATCTTAACACAGTTCTTGGCGTGGGTGGGAATGGGGTCAGGCAGACCAGACACACAATAGTAGCAATCCCCCAGGATCTTAATGCGAAGACACCCATTTCTCTACATATGGAAAGAAAGGGACGAGAAAGTGAGTCCGGGAGGTCAGAGCTGACACAAAGCAAGTCTTTGTGGGGAAACCAAAGGGTTATTTCGGGGTGGGTGCGCTGGTATTCGCACCTTGGCGATCTCGTCGAATCTGCCGAAGAGCTTGTTGAGCACAGCGACCAGCTCTTCGGGTGTGCAGGTGCTCGCCAGCTTCGTGAAGCCCACGATGTCGGCGTACAGGATGCTACATGAACCCACACAGACAAACACACTACTTTACTTTAAGCCTTATTAATTGACACTCATCCATTCATTAAAGGATCTGTTCTATGCCTTAAAGTCCTTCTAAGCATCATAATCACTGCAAGCTACCCTCACATCTTCCCAATTCTGGCGACTAATGAATAAACTGCCTTCATCGTCACCTCCGAGGTTTCCACAAGCCTGCTACCAAGCCAAAATCAGGACTTGTAGATGTTTTATAAGCATTTAGATAAAACTGCTAAGATATCTTATCAGCTAACTCTTTTTACACACATAAGAACAGGTGTGTAAATGTTAAAGGTGTAGCCCTATTGTACAATCTAAATATAGACCTTATAAAAACATTACACGTAACACCGATGATGCATTTGGTCATAATTTGGTGAGTCTGAACTAATAGCATCCTGCGGTAATGTTAAAGAACAACGCAAATATCACATATATGACGCCATATCAAAGTTGGGGTTATGTGGTAACAAATGGTCATAACTCTAAGTTAAATGTTTTTCTAGATCAAAGTGGTTCACAACCACAGCGCTGTGTTTGTGTTGTCTTCAGGAAGGGGTCTTGTTCTCACGTCAGCATTATGTCATTTGGGCAGACATCAGACACAAACAGATGACGCTACTGCTACATTTGTTTGTGGAGGAGGAGGCGGGGGTGTAAACAGCAGGACCGTGTGCTGGACATTTTCACTGTGACCTCACCCATCCACTCCTGAATTTGAGACAATTTATTGCAGGCTTGCCAAACATAAGGCCCGTGTGCCGGAATCGGGCCGGTAAAGACTCCAATCCAATCTGACCCACTTTGGAAAAGGTGAAGGAGGGCGTGAATTTTGGACTTTTAACTGTATTCTCGTGAGTTTTGCAGCTTTTCTGACAGATAAAGGCCTGCTCTGTGGCCATTCACACCACAGCTAAACCAATTGCACGACAGATATGTTACTGTTGATTTTTTACTATCTACTCCACAGAAAACAAACAACATTTTCTGTCAACTAACAAAAACCTTCTGTTTATAATTACAGGTCAGTCTCATTAGTGACCACCCAGAGCTTTTTCTGATATTTTACACATTTATTCCTATTAGATTTCTTTCATTTATTACAGCAGCACTGCTTTGTCATGTAAACCTTCTTTTTCTTATATTAAGACATCTCAGTAGTAGTTAAACTTCTTCTAAGGCAAGTTTCTGACCCCCTTAAGATCAGTGCATGTGTCCCATAATGCAAAATGAGCTGGACATTCCTGATTTCCTACTTTTGAAGTCCTTTTCTTGGTACATGTGTATACAGGAGACGAGCCCGTCCCATTAACCTGCTTGAAAATGTCTGCTATCTCTTATTCTGACGTCTTCCACTGCCTATTTTTACATTTTAAGGACTTTGTGCACTTCTTGAGATAGTTAACCCCACCAAACATGAATAACAGAACGATATCACAGGCGGCATCGCAAACGGACAATCAGCACCTTCTCCCGGCGCTGCTCACCTGACGTCTCTGTGCTGCCGTACATACAGGCTGTGAAAGTTGTTTGAGGTTGATTTATTCTCAACGTCGCTCTTGGGCTTCGACAGCCTGCTTATTACCTCCGACTTCAGCTCCACGGCGATGTACCGTGGCAACACGGACAGCAGGAGCTGCTCCTGTTGCCGGGGAAACAGACAGGACGGGGGTTACATTTGTGTGTGTGTGTGTGTGTGGAGAAGGTGGGTGAGGAGTTCACAATGGCTGTAAAAGAAAGAGATGGCCATCAAAAGCCTCCTTGAAGCGCTGCCATGTTTACTCAGTGGATCAAGTTTCATCTATTTGTTTACTTGCTGTAAATGGTTCCCATTCAGGCTCGCTTATTATATACGCTGCTCGACTTCAGACAAGTGAATGATTAATCTATTGGACTAATAGCAAGAAAAGAATACAGTGTCACGTAAAGAGGACTTTAATGAGAGCGATTACACTTAACGATTTTAAATTCAGAGTCAATTAAACGAGCTGCCCCCAAGAGGAATGGAGGCGTGATTAATTAATCAAATGATCTCATTTGTTTATTTTACTACTTTAGCTGTAGTATGGATTGAAGCACACTCTTGTATCTTTATTTTTGAAATTTCAAGCAGGGACGAAGAAAATTAACTTTCTGGTTCGTCACGCTGGCAGCAAAAGAAACATTTTAAAAGAATAATATTTTCTTGAAAGACAATAAAACGCTCCAAGCCAAAATCAATAAAGGGCGGGGTCAGATACTTCAGGTTTGTGTCACTCGTGTAAGCAAATAACTGCAATGTACGAAACAAAGGTAAGGAGAGCGGACGAATGCTCTACCCAAATGAAACGACAATGAAACGGGTCTGAATGGAATTCGGAGGCCTGATGTGAGTCACGTCTGTTTGAGAAGCTGACCTGCTGATATTTCTTTATTTCCTTCTGGGAGCGTATGGCGCTGAACTCCTCTCGCTTCTGATTGGATATCCGGAGGTCTTTCTCAGTCCTGTACAGGTGAAATACCCCCACGGCGTTCACGCACGCGAACAGCACAGCGTTCGCCACCAGCTGAGAGAAGAAACAGTCAGAGGAGAGGGGGTGGTTTATACTTTAGCCGTCCTCTCATATATGCTGTTACATGCAAATTAGAGACACAGAGCATGAGATACGTTTCTAACTGAGAACTGCAAACTGCACAGCTGCTTGCAAACACATTTAATTTGATTTGATCCATGGATCATGGGCATGAATGAGTGCTGTGGTAATTTTTGGACTTTTAATGATTTCTTTGAGCTGCTTTTTGTCCAGGGTGGAATGATTGTACGGCATGCATCTTTAATGACTTGAAAACAATAATTGGGTGCACAAGGTTAAACATATACTGGTCAAAAGTATACATACAGGCGCAAACATATACATGCAGTCACTTAAACATTTAGTGCCGAATGTTCTACAGTGTCTACTCACTAACGTCTCGTTAGTGGTCATGACCGTGGCGGTTTCCCTTTTGCAGCATAAAAATGATTTGTTTGATAGTACTAACTGAGAAGATCTAAGAAGGAAAGATTGTAGATTTACACAAGCTCACCGGTTTAAATGATTTTATGTAAGTACAAGTTATTCAATGTGTCACCACTTTGCCAAGACCTGAAAGAAGAGCCACGGATGTTCAGGAATAACCCACGAACCACCAAGGCTCAGGACTAACATGAAGTGGAAACTGCTGGAACACCAGCATCACTGTCCACAGTTTGAAGCCAGCTTTACATCATGGATTGAGAGGGCGCCAACCAAGAGACAAGCCCCTGCTCCAAAATCGACACCTTCAATCTCGACTGCAATTTGCAGCTCTCTCCACATGGACGAGCCAAATGCTGTCCGGAGAAAAGTTTTCTTGCCAGATGAGACTGTCATGAATTGAGGAGCATGTATCCAAATACAGGCGGAAAAGCTGAGCTGAATAAACAAGAAACTGTTTACAGAAGCAGAAAAATCCCAAACCCCCAAAACAAAGTCCTTAAATCCAAATGCGGAAACAAGCAGGCAATATACAGGAAACAGAGGAGGAACAACAGTAAGACAAACACGCGCAAACAAAGGCTTTAAATAGACACGAGAGTTATCGGGAAAAACCAAACAGCAGGGCAATTAAGAACCAGGTGAACCTAAACCAGGACAGGAAAGGAAGGAAAACTAAACACAATGTACACGAGGCAGAAGACTAGCAAACAAAACAGAAGGGCAGCTAAGCCACTTACAAACAACTTGACATGAAGTAACCCTAGATACTGACACCCCAAAAAAAAGAAACAAGCCAGAAACAACACTAACAAAATAACAGAACCCGAAACTTCAAAAGCTACAATAACTTAAAAATGAAAAAGAAACATTAAATAACAGAAATAGAAAGTCCAAAAGATTGAGCTACTTAGCCACAATGACACGAGCTATGTTTGGATTAATAAAGGTGACGCTTTAAAACCTGAGAACGCCGAACAATCTGTCAAACATGGCGGTGGTAGCATCACGCTCTGGGCTGTTTTGCTGTCAGTGATACTGGTACATCACACAAAGCGGATGTTTAATCAAGGAAGATGAATACTGAAATATCCTTCACCTTCCTGTCAGATCAACAGCTGGACAGCTGGTTTTGGATCAGATAGAGCAGGCTAACATTAAGCTTCTGGAAAGACCTTCAGAAGTCCCCTCGACCACCTTATTGAGGCCAGGGGCTACTTACCCTCACTAGCAGGCCTACCACTTATATTACTGTAGAGGTCCATGACCTTCGTAACGCACAGGTATTACTGCTTCTAGGGGATGCCTTCTTTGGGGATCTGCCAGGCCCGGGAGCCGCTGCCAGTCGCCATCCTCATTATGCTTAAAAGCCGGGTCTGTGCCAGGAAACCAACTTATTTAAATGAATTCTAGCGATTCTGCCAAGATGAGTAGTCATACATCTAGCCAGAATTATGCCAGAAGCTTGTTGATGGATACCAAAAGCGTTTTCTTGAGGCCCAACATGTCAAGAGACAGTAACCCAAATATTAGTGTGGGGGGGGTGTGTCTATATCCGACCCTTGAAATCCAAAAGAAATCATTAAAAGTCACGCACATGATGAGTGAACATGAACGTCTGACTACAACTGCATGTGTTGAGGACTTCACTAAAAATAACAACGGGTGATTTACATTTTTCCAAAGTAACTGAGCCCTGTTGATACCGCTGTATCACTCTATTTGAATTTGAGGTTTGTTTTTTTTCTTTTCTGGCTCATGCAAAAGGAAGCATCTCTCTAGATGTGAATCTTATTTGCAAATATTTGCCAACATTTACATCTGAACTTCCAAAACACACACCAATTATAATTTCAGCACAACCAAATCCTTTTCATTAGAAAGAAATAGAGAAAAACAATTAATGTCACAAGAGGAAGGCTACCATGACCCTCGTGCCGTTAGAAACTACTTTAAATATATTCAAATATGACATGTGTGCGAACCTGCACAGCCAGATCTGGCGTCTCTGGTCTGGTGACAGGAACGTAGACGCTGATGATGATGACGTGCGAAACACTGGTCCCTATCCCGACCATGAGGGCCCAGGCCAGCGAGAGAGGCAGCACCGTGTACACGCTGAGAGAGAGGAAGAGGAAGAACGCCACCTAAGAAGAAAGAAACATGCAGCAATTTAAAGCTTATCCCATCTGTCCTGGGCGTCTTTTCACTTTTAATTACTCCCTTATTTCCCAAGGAGTTGCCACAGCGGATAGATGTGTATGTTTATTTGGCACAGATTTTACACCGGAGCCCATCCTGATGCAAGCCTCCCATTTATCTCGGCTCGGGACCATTGGGACTCACCTGTTCCCACGCTGTGACTTGTCCGCCCGTGAAGATGAAGACCATCGCAGTGATGTACAGTATCCCCCAGACGAAGAGGGCCAGCGCTCCTCGACAGCGCCTCACTGTGGCCAGCCAGGGCAGGCAGACGAGCAGCATCGTGCTCAGGCAAAGAACAATGCTAACAATGGACAGAGCGCCCACATGTTCGATAATTGTCTGTGAAGAGACAGAAAAAGTGAAATAGTGCTTTAATGTCACCAACATCTCAGCTGTTTGAAAGCTTAAAAAATGCTCTAAAAGAAAACTAAATTGTCTGCTCCTGCACAAACTCCTGCACAGCATTAACACTGGCAGGGAAAGGAGTACTTCCTATTAATATTAATGCATTTGGAAGAGCTTACTTTGCTGTTTACTATATCCAAAAAACACCTGCCTGCTTAGCACAAAGGAGCAAAATTAAAATGCTTTTATTCATCAGACGTGAAAGCCGGGCTCAGCTTCAAACAGGTGGTGCCATGTTTTTAATCTGCTTCAGCCACAGGAAGTAAAGGTATTTTAATTTTCACAATGACAGGGAGGACTGGTTATTTTTAAAATGGAAATATTAGTTTTGACTAAATGTTATGGTCATCTATCCACCTTAAAAGTTAGTATTTGTAAATTAAACGGGAGGGAGATTAGCATGCTAGCTTGGTGATGCACACGCAGTGTGCCGCTAGCGTTAGCACTAAATGCTGCCGTGCAAACACAAGACTGGACAGTATTCTGACTCAAATGTAGGTCTATGTGTTTTAGAGAACATAAGTACAATGAAAAGAAGTGCTTTCTCCTTTGTCATTCTTCTGTTAGAGGGATTATATAGCTTAGCTGGGCTATAAATGAGAAGAAAAATCTGATTATATTTTATTTAACTTCTTAGACGTCTTTTAGACCTCAAAACAGAAAACTTGTTGAGTAGGTAAAAGTGAATAGTGAATGTCTGAATGTGAAAGCCTTTGTTCAAGCCTAAAAAGGTGATTAATCAACTTTCTTTCTCTTTCCCCCCAAAATTTAGATAGAAAGGGAAGGCTTTGTAAATACCATTAACCAAAATTATACCTTGTATATGTGTACATTTTATCTTGTATAGTATTATTGTTCTTTGGATATACTGGATCTATTTATTCCTGCTCTGTCCAATCTGCTGCTGTAATGATATGAATGTACCTATCTATCTAACATCTATGGGACTAATAAAGCATATCTTAACTTATCTGATCTTATCTTAAAGTGATAAAAAAAAAATTTTCAGATAATTTGACGTTTTATTTTTATTGTATTGTCTGATACGATACACACGGGTTCTTACAGATCACCCTTTTTTAGAGACAGAAAACTACTTAAAACAGACTTTTCAAAGGCAGGTACTTGTATGTACTGCTTTCATGTACAACAATGACTTGCAACAGTAAGAAGTCATGCGGTCTAAATGAAGTGCAGCAGGAATGCTGTTGCGTTTTGGTGAAACAGGTTTAATCCTCCATTTTCTTGGTGCCGCTGGCTGTAAGATTTCTCCCTTGCTCGCGCTCATATTGATAATCTCAAAAGTGGTGCAGCAGAGATAGATTATTGAGGTAGTTCTGATCTTTTCTTTTAATTCTTTGGCATCTCAGTGTCAAACACGTGATTTGCATTTATCTGACTCTATATGCTGGCTATATTTTGCTGCTTTAGGCCTCAGTCACAGGCCTCAGCCCAGAGACCAGTCATCAACCTATTGGTAACCATCTGCTCACTGGAGGAAAGTGTGCATTCCCCAAATGGTTGGTGAGTGGTTGCTCGAGGTTGCAGACCAGAGGCTAATGTAAATCCTTCTTGCAAAGTTTTGTCTAGCAGGTTGCCTGCAGAAGAACAGGAGGAGTGGAGAATACAGATTGCCCACAGAGCATCTATAATTAATAAGCTCAACACAACAGTTATCACCCAGTGAGAGACAGAATTTACATGCTCATAAACAAATAAATGTGCTTACTGTTTACTGAACTCTAAGAACTTTTAATCGCTCAGCCTATCACACCTTGATGGATGCATTTTGGGGTAAAGTATTTTGCCCTGGGAAACTTGGACTAAAATAGCCATCAATGAGGCTACTCAGCGTTTTGGTCTGTGTATCTGGAGTGGGTGTTATGTTTTCTGATCTACAATTTTAATCACATTTTGCACTAAAGAAACTACAGATCCACATGCTTTTATTTTGGAAACAACAACTGTGTGTGATGTGGACATCTACCACCCTCTTGCATCAAATTCAGACATAAAGGGACCAGGAAACAGACCTCTGGTGCTCAGTGGGGTGCATTTCCTAAACTGAACCATGGCAGGTAAGTGTTCACTTTAATTCTCACCCTTGTGGTGGCGAGGACGATGATGATGACCAAACTGAAGACCAATGTCAGCACCAGTCCAGACACCATTAACGGAGTCTCCTCCACGCACTGCAGACAAGCCCTGTGGGTGGCCTGATAGCAGCAGCACACGCCCTCTATCACAGTCTGCCTGGACAGGTTGCTCCGTCGGTCGTCGTCTGGGTCATCTTCGTTGGCCCACCTGACGTCGATGCTGTCCCCGGATTGGCTGGCCCTGGGGGAAACACTGGGTAATTCTGGCGAGCTTCCGCTCAGTGAATTTTTAGTTTTTGCTTTAGCAGTCTGGTCAGTTTTAGAATCGATGCTATAGTCATCCTGAGTGTTTTTAGGGGTTTGCTCAAGCTGAGAGGTGTTCAAGCTGGATTCAGAAAGATTGATGGGAGAGATCCGGCTAGCCTTTTCGAATACGTTTCCATCGAGCTCAGACAGCTCTTCGTCACAGGAATCGGCGCTTAAACTCGCGCCGCCGTAACCGGGGAGGGATTTTGAGCTGCCATAGTCCGAATCACTGCAGCTGTTCTTTTGCATCGAAGCCCTGCTGTCACTTTGTAGCTTATCACGATCTGCACCTGCTCCCCTTACCAAAGAGTTGGCTTTGTTTGGTTCGGGGGCCTGTGCAGTTTTGGCCACTCCCACCTCTACGGAAACCTGGGATGCACTGAGTCCTGACTCGCCTCCGATGACGAGGCTGCCTGTGCTGCCATTTCTGCTTTTAACAGAGCGCTTTAAGTTGTCTGTGAAGTCCTCCAGCTCAATGATGTTGCGCCCGCTGACTTTGCCCTCCCCGTCGTTGGAGACGACAACAATATTTGGCACCAAGGACAGCTGCGAAGCTTCTGCTCCAGGCTTCCCCTCGGCCTGGATACCTCGGGACTCGTCTGGCATGGTGACCCAGTGTGAGTGCGAGGGCTTTCGCAGTCTGCCAACCTGTCACTTTGCTTTTCCCTGTTTGCCTGTCAGCTCCTCTGCATGGCAAAAACACACTAGAACAGTGTTTGTTTGTCTTTACTTTCCCTTGTCAGGTGCTGTTAACGTCTGAGCAGCAAGGAGAAGAGTCAGAGAGTGTTTCAGAGAGAGTCCAGCTCCTCTGTTTTCAGCACTCTGCAAGTCAGGCGATGAGGCTGAAGACGTTCCCTCTGGATGTGTTACGGACCCAAAGATTGCCGATAAGGAATCTTAAACTGCAAGATAACCTCTTTAGATGAGCTCTGATCCATACTGGGAGGACGAAGGGTCTCCCTGTCAACAAGAAAAACACAGAAAGACCACACATTCAGCAAAGGTTAAACCAAGACAAACCTTCACCTTCAGCTTACAAAGCCTGATAGCACTCAGTTTGTACCTGCCCTCAGTTTTAATGCTATTTTAATGACCGACTTCTTCTAGTCATTTCCCCATTATGCAAAAAAACTTGTTAGTCTGGCTGCAGGCGCTTCCCCAGTTACACACTCATGCGTTCACCCTATTCAGGTGTGTACTGGAATGACAGGCAGCTGACGCACCCGCTGAGCATTGGAAACATTTTTTCAAGCCACCACCTAGATGCAGTGGTTTGCTCTGATCTGCCTCTTCCCCTTTCCTCTGATCTCAGTTTGCTAAACACACACACACACACACACTGTATCTGATCAGTGTGCAAAACACCATGACTGCCACTTCCAAGTCCCCATCAATTCACAGATTAAAATATCCTTTTAATCTGTCCAGTCTGCTGCAAAAAAATACATCAGATATCAGATTTAATAGCAGAGTCATGGAGGGATTACCCGGTAATTCATCTGATTCAAAGCGCTCACCTTGACCAAACTGCACCCGGCGCAGGAGGTCAGCTTTAAGCCGCACACTTTGAGATTGAATGACAACAGCGTGGTTTCTTTCATACGCTCTCTAACACAGGAGCACTGTGTCTGCTCATGTGGCAGAGACAGCGCAGTTATTGTTCTTACTTTGTGGTCCTTTTCCCATGCCCGCTGGTTTCACTACTCTATTCTGCGTGTCTGTGAAGCACTTTACAGAAAGAAGAAGGGGCTTTCCAAGAAAGTCAACGCAGGGACAGATACCTAGTCCAGGTTCTCAAAAATGTGTAAAAGACTATTTCATAGTTAAGATTGACGGTTCATAAAAATGTACAAAACAGGATCTCTTTAAGATGAAAACCAACTTTGGAAACTCTTTTTAATCAAATGGGAGTTTTTCTTTTACACTTGAAGGACGCTTAAAGCCATTTGTTTAAACTATCTTTTTTAGGTTACATAACACAGAAAGGCTGTTTGACAGCTTACAAAAAATCTCGTTACAAAATTATTTTAAACTTAATTCTGTGTGCTGAATGCCACATAGTCGATCCATTGTCTTGTTTTCGTTGGTCATGCCAAAGAAAGTCCCCCAATTTAATGATTTCTCGCATAAGTTCAAGGGCAGCTGGTGAAGTTTAGAAAGAGCCTCCCACAGAGAGATTTTACCTACACGGAAAACCTGGAAATCAGAGTTTGTAGAGAGCTTTAAAAGCAAATTCAGGCAAAAAAAAAAAAAAAAAAAAAGACAAAAGGGGGAAGGTAACAAAGCCATCTGTCTCTGTTTCTGATGGATGATGGAAGCAAGTTTGTCCGAGTTTAATAAACTGGTAATTGGCTAAACAGAGAGGCATAAAATATTAAGAATTAAATACTTTATCAGGACTGAGAACAGTTTAAAATAGGTCTATCCGTTTGGCGTGCGTTTCTTGCTTTTGTTGGGTGGTTATTGTCGCTTTAAAACCTATTTAGCTGTAATAAATTAAAGCGGCGACGTGAACTGTGCGTCAAGGCGGAAAAAAGGCGCTTTTTGCGCATTAACATCTGCGCTACAGTTACGAGGATTAATCGATTTAAACGGCGTCAGTGTGTTAGAAAGACAGGTGAGATTCTTACCTCATTTTTAAATGATGTTAACGTCTCACTCACTGTCACTTACAGCCTTAGATCCCTCACACACGATAAGCCTCATTTCCCTCTTTACGCGTAACTTCCTCCCTCATCCACGGAGCGCTCACACGCAGGCTTCACTTTCACAGAAGGTCACAAAAAATAATAACAAAATAAAAAAGGTGAAAAATATCCTGTGAAATTAGTCCTTTCTTTTCAAGAACAGACGTCAGAAACTTGCTGTATGTCTGTGCGCACCGAGCGACCGCTGGATTGGTTCTGGCGCGAGGCAGGCAGGTGAGCGGGGGCGTGTGTGAGCACGCGAGGACGAGCGCTCCGGTCAGGCAGCAGCAGCTATGCAAATATGATGAAGGTAAACAAGAGGCAGAGACGGGAGGACGGGTCAAAGGTCAGGCTGCAGGTGTGTCGTGTTTTCCTCAGCGGTCCTGCGTGGAAGCTGAAGATCTGACGCTGTGTCAGGGTTTTAGAGGCGATGCTGGCTAATGACAGAGCTGCAGTGAACCTTACTGTTTTCAGCACAGCAGACCTCAGCTCCGGAGTTTTGGATTCTTGTTTAAAATAACTGAGTTCTGATTCCTGTGTGGATTTCACAGCTGTTCCTTTCCCCCCCAAGCTAGTGATTCCAATGTTTAGCTTTTGCAATCTTCCCGATTTCTTTGGGGGTTTTTTTCTCCATATTTATCATGGCTTCATGTTTCAGATCATGAATCAAATTTTAATATAAGAAAACGATAACAAGTAATTTAAGAAAAGCAGTTTTTAAATTACGGTTTCATTTATTAGGGACAAAAGTTACCCAAACTGAATCCACACTTCATGCAGAAATTCAGATGGGAGCTTCTCTTTGGTCAGAAAATGGTTCTTCAATTTCTTTTGTAACTGTAGACTGCAAAACAACTGGAGACATGAGATGAAAACAGTGCAAAAAAAGAGCACACTCTGTGGAAAAACTGGTGGCAAAAAGTGGCCAACAGGCCAACAGGAAAAGCAAATATATGATGAAAACAGTATAGCTCAAAAACAGCAAAGATGAAGGAAAAAAGAGAAAATGGGAGATACAAATAGTGCACAAGGAGTAAAAATATGCAAAGAAAAGGGAAAACATTACAGTGTGAGAGTGAAAAACACCTGCTGTTAAACACCATCAAGGTATTTCATTGTGTAGTGAAGTAGATTCTGGGGTTAGGATGTTACATGATGTCCCTAAACGCACCACTGACATCCACACCTTTCAGCCGACAATTACCTGGCTATAAGAAACAGCTGCGCTTCACTACTGAGAGAAGGCATTTGGCAGTCTTGGCAATCTAAGGTGGCTGCAGCACTAGGCAGTTGAGCTCCACATATCTCTTAAGGAAAGCTACTCAGTTGCCCTTAGAGTGGTAAGTGCGACTTTTGTTTATCATACTGTGGCATAGTAGGGTGGACTCTGACTACTGTTTCCCTCTCTTGTTGCAGGTGTATATTATACTGCTGCTGTCTTGTCAGATGCCGTTTTGTTTGTTATGCACTACTTTTATAAAGTATAGTGATTTGGGATGTGGTTTTATGTAGATCTTTTATTGATTGTTTAATGTTTTATCTTTTCCTTTATTGCTTTAGTGGAGGTGCGGCCGCTTGTTCAGAGGCTAGGCACGTGAGGTGGAATCCTCCCGATGCATGCGAGTGTACACACCGGCATAGGCAGATTGCACCCTTTAGAGTTTAGTGTGAGTGAGGTTTGCTGTGAAATCACACGGGTGAGTAATTGGTGGCACCCTTGGGCACTCCTCCCTGTAGGTTGCCTCCTCAAGTGGCCGGTCTCCACCATTTTGTTTAGTTGCTGCTTTTTAATATATTGTGCTTGTTTTAGGGTAGCATTGTGGCAGGGAGTATGTTGTTTTAATTATTGTTTGGTAATAAAGGGTTTTAATTTATTTTACTCTCTTACCCCTGCTACCCTAGGTGCCTTTTTAATCTTTTAGTTATGTTTTAGTAGTTTTTCTTAATAAACTTTGCATTATAAACTCCCTTTGTCTCACCTCTGCCTTTAAATAACGAGTCTGTGGGCTTTGGTAGCCAATACAATCTTCTCATTGGCTAGAGAAATCTTTCCTGGGGTTGTAGCGCCTCCCCAGGTGGCGTTGTCACTACTTTAGTAACCGCCCCGGTTATATCTTATTTCCGCGACACCACAATCTGGCGTTGTCGACAGGATATTTTCAGGCAGAGATCTGTTGCATGTTGTTTTGTTTTTTTTGGGGTTAAATCTGTTTGGTTATTGTAGTGCAGCGGCAAGACAGCAGCAGTGGCAGCGCGGGACGGACTTCTGGTTTTTATAAAGTGATATTTAAATACTCTGGTTTATTATGGAGGAAGAGCTCACACAGTTACGAGACTTGGTAGCTCAGCTGCAAGCAGAAAATCGGCGGATGCAGCAAGAGCGAGGATCGAGCAACCTGGCACCAGTGCTGCTGCTACAGGTTCATCCACCAATGGGCATTCTGCTGTTTCAGCTCCCGCGACTGAGAGACTGATTTATATTCCTCGGGAGAGGAAGTGCCCATGGTTCAACGGTAAGACTGGTATAGGTATTGCCGAATGGGTGGAAGAGGTGCAGGCCTGTTTGAGGGCACGACATCTTTCACCAGCCGACCAAGCCCTTTTCATCTATGATCATCTAGAAGGCGAGCCCAGAGAAGAGATTAAATATCGGCTTCCAGAGGAGAAAGACGATCCCGAAAAGATTTTGACTATTTTACAGGAACTGTATGGCTGTACTAAGTCATATGTTTCTCTGCAGGAAGAGTTCTTTTCAAGACGACAGCAGGAGGGAGAAACATTGCAAGAGTTTTCGCATGCTCTTATGTGCCTCATGGACAGAGTTGCGAAACAGTCCCTCATGTTCTGCTGAACAAAGATGTGTTGCTTAGAGACCAATTTGTTGAAAATGTGCTTGATTGTTTCTTACGTAGAGAATTAAAACAGTATGTCCGCAGCCACCCTACTGCCACCTTGATGGATGTTCGTCATGAGGCTATATTATGGGAGCGTGGAGGTATGCCAGGGGCGGAGGATAGAAGTTACTCGGTTCCCCAGGCGCTAGGCTTCCAACACACTGTCCAGGAGGTCCTTTTAGAGGTAGTCCGGCAGGTATTGCACCCTATGCCTCTGAAATCACGGGAGTTAAAAGAGATTCTTAAAAGTCAGCAAGAGCAGTTGAATCAGCTCGCAAAGAGTCTTGCTGCTTTGAATAGTGCTTCCACACCATATCCTGCCTCACGTAATAAGGCTGTCATTTGCAGACGGTGCCAGAAGGTTGGGCATTTTGCCAGGAGTGCCCTGGTGAGCCCACAGTCATGCCTGTGCAGTCAGCTGGTACAGCAACGCAAGCCAGTTTGAGTAATGTCGTTTGTTCTTCCATGCAGGAAAACTTCCACCCCTGAACCATTGAGCCGAGATTCAGGTGGGGGCATCCTAGGCTCAGAGTTTGTATTACCTGACCCGTTGCCGCAGGTTACTGGTGGGAAACCAGTAACTGGTAGGAAACCAGTAACCCCGCTGTCAAAACCATCACTT
Organism: Oreochromis aureus; assembly: GCF_013358895.1. Classification (NCBI taxonomy): domain Eukaryota; kingdom Metazoa; phylum Chordata; class Actinopteri; order Cichliformes; family Cichlidae; genus Oreochromis; species Oreochromis aureus. Next base: position 33,627,846 of record NC_052944.1, read on the forward strand.
CACCCCTCTCTGGGTACGCATTGTCTGACCTTCAGTATGTTGCAGGAGACTGACCCCGTGATCCGGGAGTTTCTGCCCTTTTGGAGGCGGAGGCGGGGCCCTGACGCTAAGGAGCGTGGTCGCACTTCAAGGCTGGCCCTCGGGTTGGTCAGGCAATGGAGTAGGCTAGTGGGGCGGAATGGGGTGTTATATCGGAAGGTCTGTCATCCAAGGAGAGGAGAGACACTGCAGGTATTGCTGCCAAAGTCCCTTCAGGGTCAAGTTTTGCAACATGTGTGCCAGGAGCATGGTCATCAGGGTGTTCGAGCACGGTAGATGTGGTTTCTCAATGGTGCTACTGGGTAGGGATGTATAGAGACGTCCAACGGTGGTGCCAGGAGTGTGAGCGATGCCAGTCGGCTCAAGATGCACCAACCCAACCGAAGCAAATCCCTGTAGCTGATTGGCGAAGAAGCGCCACGACCAGCAAGCTAAGGATGCTCCCCTGCGAGAAGGTCAGTTGGTCTATCTGAAGAAAGTTGGACTCGGAGGTTGTGATAAAAGTAAGGGTGCTATGAGTTCATTGGCGTATAAAGTGCTAAAGGCCCCTCACCAAAATGGGTCCATGTATACTACTGCCCCTGTAGAAGAACCGATGCACGGTGGCGAGTGGTTTTTATTGGTCTCGGAACCTACTCCAGCCCCAAGCAGTTGCCAACAAAGACCAGAGACTCCTAGCCCTCGTAGGTCAGATGAGCTAGAACCCTCAACGTCCTCCGCGGGGTCGGCCTGCCCTGACCAGCTGCCAGTTATGGCTGGTGTTCATAACGATATAGCCCCTTTACGTAGGACTAATCGTGGTAATGCTGGGACGCACCCAAATCCGCACCATTTGCCCCAGGCAGCAGGAAGTAGAGCAATAGAGGCCGTGAACTCACAGGCACCTGTGCCTACTACAGTTACCCTGTTTAGACCTTGGCAGTGAGTGTCAATCGTCGGGACGACGATTCAAATCTCGGGGGTAGATTGTAGTGAAGTAGATTCTGGGGTTAGGATGTTACATGATGTCCCTAAACGCACCACTGACATCCACACCTTTCAGCCGACAATTACCTGGCTATAAGAAACAGCTGCGCTTCACTACTGAGAGAAGGCATTTGGCAGTCTTGGCAATCTAAGGTGGCTGCAGCACTAGGCAGTTGAGCTCCACATATCTCTTAAGGAAAGCTACTCAGTTGCCCTTAGAGTGGTAAGTGCGACTTTTGTTTATCATACTGTGGCATAGTAGGGTGGACTCTGACTACTGTTTCCCTCTCTTGTTGCAGGTGTATATTATACTGCTGCTGTCTTGTCAGATGCCGTTTTGTTTGTTATGCACTACTTTTATAAAGTATAGTGATTTGGGATGTGGTTTTATGTAGATCTTTTATTGATTGTTTAATGTTTTATCTTTTCCTTTATTGCTTTAGTGGAGGTGCGGCCGCTTGTTCAGAGGCTAGGCACGTGAGGTGGAATCCCCTCCCCGATGCATGCGAGTGTACACACCGGGCATAGGCAGATTGCACCCTTTAGAGTTTAGTGTGAGTGAGGTTTGCTGTGAAATCACACGGGTGAGTAATTGGTGGCACCCTTGGGCACTCCTCCCTGTAGGTTGCCTCCTCAAGTGGCCGGTCTCCACCATTTTGTTTAGTTGCTGCTTTTAATATATTGTGCTTGTTTTAGGGTAGCATTGTGGCAGGGAGTATGTTGTTTTAATTATTGTTTGGTAATAAAGGGTTTTAATTTATTTTACTCTCTTACCCCTGCTACCCTAGGTGCCTTTTTAATCTTTTAGTTATGTTTTAGTAGTTTTTCTTAATAAACTTTGCATTATAAACTCCCTTTGTCTCACCTCTGCCTTTAAATAACGAGTCTGTGGGCTTTGGTAGCCAATACAATCTTCTCATTGGCTAGAGAAATCTTTCCTGGGGTTGTAGCGCCCTCCCCCAGGTGGCGTTGTCACTACTTTAGTAACCGTCCCCGGTTATATCTTATTTCCGCGACACCACAATTGCATAGATGTAAGAGGTCGAAATCACTGCACCAACTTGCAGGTGTACATAGAGCCTGTGTGTTTTGCCTCGTTAACCCATTTTCAGTCCAGTCCTTATACTTGACCACTCTCAGAGGAATATGTCTGCTGTTTGTTGAATCGCTTCACACTGACCTCTGAATCATTCAAGCATAAAACAGGGACCTAATACAAGAGATGAACCAGTGTTGTGACAACTTAGCAAGGAACCAACTATCTTTAGGCCAAAGATAAAATAGATTGACAGGGACACACAGCATATATAGTATGTAAGTAATATACATTTAAGTCTAATCTTATTATAATAGAAACAAAAATAAATGCAGTGAAATTAAAAGCTGGAGTTTCAATCAGTTAAATAGTTGTTTGTTTCTCCTCTTTCTGTTTCTCTCCGTCTCTGTTTTTCTTTCTTTCAAATCAGCTTTATGGGTCGACTAATATTTTTTCTATATCGGCAAACCAGTCATTTTATGACATCAGCAAACACACACGTTCGTATCATGGTGCAGCTGCTGGTTTTACAATCCTGCAGAGCGTGCGTGATGAACGGGCGCTAAGATCAGGTATGCACGATAACACTCAATCTCAAATTACAAACACTCAGCAATGTGCTAAAAAAAGCTTTTTTTAAATTTACTTTAAAAAAATAATTGTGTACTGACAGGGACTAGAAAGAGAGAGCACGTTTCTCCAGTATTGGCTTCCCTTCATTGGCTTCCTGTTAAATCCAGAATTGAATTCAAAATCCTGCTCCTCACATACAAGGTCTTAAATAATCAGGCCCCATCTTATCTTAATGACCTTGTAGTACCATATCACCATATTAGAGCACTTCGCTCTCACACTGGAGTTGCTTAACACAGTTGGGTGGAACCAAATTACACAACTTCTTAAAATAAAACTAAAGATGATTCTTTAAACCAGCAACGGTGAGATTTCATGTTTTTGAGTGTATGCAATTTACAGTCCATGTCAGCACATTTGAAGCTCTATGGTGAAACCTCATGTATAAATTTATTTGCAGGCTCAGCCCTTTTGAGAATGTAATCATCACGGAGCTGATGGATATCAGGTTAATGATGATGTTATCAGTTTTTATTATGGAGACACTGGTGTGGATGTCTCGTCATGGACAGGTGATTACGCTGTCTTTTTTATTTTTATTTAACTTGTTTTTTTGTGTTGTGTGACTTACTTTTTGCTTCTGTGGACTATGCTTCTGGAATAAATAAAGACTGATTATTTATTTGCACGAGTTTCCTCCATCCAAAGTCGTGCTGAAGGTTAGATTCGGTGTATCCTGTGTAGGCTGGGTGGATGGCACTTCTGATCAGCTCTGTCTAAACACCAATCAGTCTCAGGACGACTCAGAGTCAGAAGTGTTTTGGGTTGAAAATGCTGAGTTGACAATGAGGTGATCTGTCACTTGACACAACTGTTAAAGCAGAATCAAGCTCCTAACCTTAAAAAAGCACTTTAAAAAAAATGTTTTGTACCTCTCAGAAGGAGTTTTTAAAAGCAGAATGGGAGGCAGAGCCTTCAGCTTTGTGGCAACACCTCCCAATTTAGATTTGGGGAATTTGCAGTGTCTCTACTTTTAAAATTATGCTTGAAACTTTCCTTTTTGATAATGCTTATAGTTGGGGCTGAATCAGGGGATCCTGAATCAACCTTTTAGTCACGTTGCTGTAGGTTCATATTACAGCTTTATCTTGCATGATGAACTCCCTGTCTGTTTATACAACACTACTGCAGATAGCCGTTCCTACTCGTGCCTGGTTTTGCTGAAGATTTCTTTCTGTTAAAAGAGAGTTTTTCCTCCCCACTGTCACCAAGTGCTTACACATGTAGATTTGTTTTATTCTTTGGCTTTATCTAAATCGGTGTAAGAGGACTGCTGTTGGGATCTGGCGCTATGTAAATAAGATGAACTCAGAGCCAGCCCAAGGTTTCATGGAGCCCAGAGGTGAACTTGATTTGCAGCCCCTGCCTCTACCACCCACCTCAGCACTGCCAATATTAATATATTGTCCATACTTGATCATTTGTGTATTACAGCCATTATCGTGGCTTTCTAGTGTGCTAGAAAGAAATAAAATAAACAGAGTGCATTTTTAAAACAAATTAACTGTTTTAAGTGTTTTTGAAATGTCCCAAAGAGCAGAACAGTCACAAAGAATTTAACATAGACCTAAATTTATGATTTAAATAAATGTAAATAAATGAAACAGACACTACGTAACTGACTAGAGAGCTAACAACAAGCTACCTGGCTGTGGTTTCTACAACGCATCACCTAAGCGCACCACACCTTCAATGACGTGAATGTGTGTCTGGCGCTTCTGTTGAACCCTTTAAAGCCTGAACCAAGTTAAATATCAACTTGATGAGCTTTAATTTGTATCATATTTACTACATTTGCATTTTTGGTGCATTTTATTGCTCAAAAATGTATCATGGAAACTTATTTAGGTTTTTGTAAAGGGGAAAACCCCAAACACTTATACTGAAGTTTCAAAACCTTTAATATTTTCACAATCTGATTGTTTGTGGGGAAGGGCGAGGCCCAAAGAGCGGACACAAAAACCCGACTGTGATTAACACAAAACGAACCGTTTATGTGCCTGATGGCAAAAACACCACATGGCACATAAATTAAAAAAGGGAACTAAAATGATAACTCACTGAAAACCAAAAATCTTAAACTATAAACTGGAAGCAGGAAACACAAAGGCATAGTGATCTGATGCTCTGACAAAGAGAGACTGAGAGAATTTATACACAAGAAGGAGATTAGGAGAAGTGGAGACAGCTGGAGGACAACACACAGCAGAGGAGAATCAAAATAATAAGACGAGGAAAGCACAACTGGACAAAACCCACACCAGACGAGAGATCGCCAAAATAAAACGGGAAGCATGAACACTGAGGCACAAACTTGACAGAGAAAAAAGGTAACAAACAGATGAAACATGAGGAAGAAACAAAGGAAACAAGAAGGGAAATAACTAAATGGAAACGTAACATACACACAAATCGACTAAATACAAGGGAACTGACACAGGAGGAAGGGGACATAGAGAAATTTAACTAAACACAATGCACACAAGACAAGGAGGTGACAAAGTAAGACAGGAAGAACAGACTACAGAGACAAACTGACACAGACAGAAAGGGAAACAAACACGGAGAGAAGACTGACTGCATACGGGGGACGCTAGGGAGGACGCACAGAGACGAGAGACTGGACATGACAGGGAACAAAATTTAACATCTAGAAACACAAATAACTAAACTTGGAGAATACACAGTGAGGCACGAGAAAATAATCACAGTAACTGAGGACTGGATGGAGAACACAGGAAAAAACCTGAGAACCATGACATGCATCACACGTGATACACATGGTGTTACAGGGTTAACTAATGTCACTCATGTTAGTGAATATTAATGATAAATAGTTAATATGTAGTATTTCATGGAGCCACTCTACTTTCAACTCTACTTACTATTGTTCACAAGGACGTCATTACTTTATTGTCTTACTTAGATATGATTTCAAACCATCTGCGTGTCCATCATCATGTAACAGGTGTCCAAAAAGGCAGCGGGTGCTGAAAAGTTCCCCCTAACAAATGCCTGACTTTTATAAATGCACGTGAACAAAGGGAAGTGCCCGGATACAGCCCAACGTACAACACAATGCCAGCCGGTCATGGAGAGAGAGCAGGATTTCAGAACAGGCCAACAGGAAACAAGCTGCTTTCAGGAGACCTTTGTGACGTGTGATTCACTAACCAGTGTCACTCCATCAGTGCTGCTGATTTAAGCAAATGAAAGCTCAAATTTGTTTTATGGCAGGAGTGGAACTGACATGAGCTGATGAAATGAAACTGTGCAAGTTAAATCAGGAAACACGGAGGTGGAAAATTACAGCCGATGATGCTGCTGTATCTCTTTTTCTATTACCAGGCCTTAGAACAGCAGTGACCTGCTTGACTTTTTATGCATTATGAGTAAAGTTTATCGGAATATTGACAGTTTTTTCTCACACTGTCCGTACCTGTCAGTCACTGGGATGCAGGGAGATGGGTTAAACTAGTTTTGCAAAGGCTGAGCAGACCTACAGTCTCCACCTTAAGCTCCTGCAGGGGTGACTAAGACACTGCTGAATAATTTATGACAGGCAAGGTAATTAAGTGACCTTTAGTTTCTCTCTTTATGCCCGAGGGCCTGTGTGAGAACGCTCCCCGCGTTGCTCAGTATGATCCTAAAATAGATGTGCTGTCTATTTTCTCTATTGTTCCAAACTCAACTAACCAGTTTAAAAAGCATCTATTCTCAGTAACAGGCGGACGACACGTCCAAAAAAAGTAGCAAGTCATAATCTCTACCTCTTGTTGTATACAAACAAAGAGAGCATGCATTGTTCAGTCTTTTAGTTTTCTTATCTGCAAAAGAGCAACTAAACAAACTAACAATAGCAGAAAAGGAAGTAACAGAAGGGAAAGAAACCAAAAAAGCAATACAATAAACAGGGCAGGATTCTTTGGAAAAACCAAACCAAACAAAAACCCCAACATTTTTATCCTTTTGAACTATCCCGGAGAAAACATGTCTGAACTTCATCCCAAAATCGAGCTGCTTCTGGGTAGAAAGTTTGTGAAACCTTGTCTTGTGACTCTGCAGCTCCACGTAGAGGAGAGCTGGTTCTAATGTAGGCTAATTAAACTGATAAAAGCACAACATCCACGTAAAGTCAGTGCAGAGAAGCTGAAACTGCAGCACTGATCAAAGCCTCGTGTGCACAGACATGATACCGGATGAATCAAGTCTCAAAACGTGACAGAGAGCGACCTCTGGTGGAAACTCTTGCGAACTGCTAGTTTATTTCAAATAGAGGTCAATGAAGTGATTCACCAGCTTAAGGAAAACATGAATTTTATGTTTTATGTTGTTAACAGGCGACTGTTGTTGTGATTTGGCGCTATATAAACAAAATTGAATTGAATTTTCAATTTTATCGCCAGGCATGAAAGTTTTTATGTTTAAAGAAGTAAAAATGCTGTAAAAATAGCAAAATACAAATAAATAGGTTTATTGAAAAATGTGCAAACATACTTGGGAATACCATATATAATAGGGCAAAAACAGAGTTTCTATCAAGTTTAAAAGTCTTCATTCTTCAACTAAAGAACAAATGATCTGTTTTGTGACAGGCTGCTAGTAACAAAGTAAAGACACAATTTAAACTATTATGTGTAGATTTTGGCACATTAGGTAAGCAGCAGGTGTGGCCTTGTGCAGCTGCTGTGAAGCAGAGATGCAGGGCTTGTGCTTCTCATTTCCAAACTGATGCTGACTGAAAAGACACCACATATGCAAATGTGTTTGAATTTACTCTTACCAGGCTTTTAATGTTTGTCTGTCTGGTGCCAAGACTCCAAAATGATGATTATGGGAAAATATAATGCAAATCTAAACCTGAATGAATGGTTGGTTGGTCAAACATGGCTGGAACTAATATTATTCATTGCTGTGTTCCTCTCATTTCTGAAACAAAGCCGTCGTTATTCAAATGATTACCAAAAGATGATTACCATCTTTTGGTAAAGACAATCCAGCTTTCACTACTGCATGGAACAGTGTCCTCAACAAATGCTCCTATGCGTTGATGGCCATCACTATTAGGTATTTGAATGAGGAAAAGAGTAAGATACAAAACGAAATATTACAGACTGAACAGCACCTTGAGGCGATGGCAAGAGACAATAATGATGTGCTGAAACAAATGGAGGAAATTGATCTAAGACTAACAGAATATGAAAATGAAATAAAGGACCTCAAAAGAACCAAATTCCTAAGAGATGAGAGAGACTACAGAAAGGGATTTATATACCCATGGTCCAAAGACACTCACAACTTAACTACCAATGCTGCCACGATCACCGAACCACGCCAAACACAACCAAAAGTTTGGTTTAAGAAAACACATCCAAGACCAAGACTTCCTTCAACTACCACCAATAAGAAAAGGCCACAACACAAATCACCGTATCAGTCCAAATATCCTTTTTTGGACCAAACAGAGTTTCCCCCCTTGGAACCTCCATCCAGGAGAGGCCCCAATGCAAACGCACACGACGGGGGAAAAGGAAAAGGAAAAGACTCACTGAACCGTCCATGGACCCGATCCCAATTCCGGGGAAGAAGTCAGCTGTTGTCAACTTAAGTACCACTGCTTTGACCCCTGCTCAGCTATCAGTGCTTGAACTTGGTCTTTCTTTTGTACCAACTCCTTCTGTAAGTCAATTTGAACTCTTTTTAGATTTACAAAAATTCTTTAGAGATGTTAGACGCAAAGAATTTTTTATGAACAATGAACCTTCCCACAATACTGTACACAAAAGTACCTTTTATATTAAGAGCAACTTTTGTCCTCCTAAGAACAGAAACCATCTGATAGATACATACTGTAGACTCACAGAACTAGAACTCGAAAAACATGTTAAACAGAAAGCTTTTTCTTCACACAATCTAACAGATGACCAGCGGAAAGCACTGGCAGAACTGGAACAGAATAAATCAATTGTAATCAAATCTGCTGACAAAGGAGGTGCCATTGTCATAATGGACAAAATTCAATACGAAAATGAAATCTTAAGACAACTAGCAAATCAAACTTTCTATAAAAAACTTAAATCTGACCCTACAAAAGAATACTTTAAAGAACTACAATTGATACTTGAAGAGGGGTTGACCCAAGGGGACATTTCCCTGAAGGAGAAAACATTTTTACTTAATGAACATCCCTTAAGGGCTTTCTTATACATACTACCAAAAATTCATAAGAACCTGGAAGAACCACCTGGCAGACCCATTGTCTCTGGAATTGGTAGTCTAACTGAAAGAATATCAAGCTTTGTAGACTTCCACATAAAGAACTTTGTACCGTCCTTAAAGTCTTACATAAAGGATAGCTCCCACTTCTTACTTTTTCTCAAAGATCTGCCACCTATTGCTACGGATACAATACTATGTACTTTAGATATTGAATCACTGTATACCAATATTAATCAGACACAAGGCCTAGAGACCTTGGAACACTTCCTTGAGACTAGGTCTACTAAACTACCATCTAGTTCCTTCCTAACGAGTTTGGCTACCTTTGTCCTTAAAAGGAACTATTTCTTTTTTAACAACACACCATACCTTCAGATCTCTGGCACTGCAATGGGAACCAAAATGGCCCCCAGTTTTGCCTGCCTTTTTGTTGGTCGTCTGGAAGAACAAATTCTATATAATCACCAAAATAACCCTTATTTACCATTCATTGTATCTTGGAAACGGTATATAGATGACGTGTTTTTACTCTGGAAAGGATCAGTCTCTATATTACTAGAGTTCGTAGAATTCCTCAATGGACATTTTGCAGGCTTACGTTTTACCCTCAGTTACAGTACTGAAGAAATTAACTTTCTGGACATGAAAGTAACAAAAAGAGACAAATCTTTGTCCACATCTCTGTATTCTAAACCCACGGATCGGAATACATTATTACATGCTGCAAGTTTCCATCCGTACCACCTCAAAAAGAGCCTCCCTGTAAGCCAATTGATTAGACTCAAGCGTATCTGTGAGATTCATGATGAATATAATGAGAGTAAAGAAGAGATGTTGAACAAATTCAAAGAAAGAAAGTATAAAGAGGACTGGTTAAGATCTGCAGAAGCTAAGGTGAGTTCAGTAAATAGGGATGTCTATTTAACAACCAAGAAATCCCCAAAACTTAAACCTAACCTTATCTTCTGCACAACCTTTACGCCAAAAACCAGAACAATTAAAGAAATAATTCTAAAACATTGGCATATCCTTCAGAATGACCCAAACTTATTAGGTACCTTTAAAGAACCACCAATGATAACCTATAGGAGAGGAAGGAATATTAAAGATAGACTTGTTAGAGCTTGCCACGACCCTATTACTCCAGATAAAACCCTGATAACCCATAACCTACATGGTAATTTCAAGTGTGGGGCATGCATTAATTGTCAATACACCAAAAATGTTAAATCATTCAAAGACCCTATAGGTGACAAAACCATTGCCATAAAGGGCTTTATCACATGCAGAACTAAAAATGTAATCTACATGATACAGTGCCCATGCAATAAAATATATATAGGAGAAACATCCCGCCCCCTTAAAGATCGAATTAATGAACACAGAAGTTCGATCAAGAGGAATGATTTAACCAGCCCTGTTGCAAGACACTTCAATGTTAAACATCCAAATTCACCATTATTTTTCCTAGGCATTGAAGCCATTAAACTAAACCAAAGAGGTGGCAATATAAATTTTATCCGGAAAAAAAGAGAAGCATTTTGGATATTCCGTTTTAAGAGTCTGCATCCCAGAGGTATGAATGAGGATTTTTCTATCAATGAGTTTTTATGAATTACAGTGTTTTGTTTTGTTTTTTTCTTTTTAAATACACTTTATTTATTATTTATTTTTTATCCTAATTTTATCAGTTAAATTACTCTCACATGAGTAATGTTTATTTAATTATTCTTGTTATTTCAGCCAAAGAAGGCGTAGCGTTCTAGACATCTCATCTTTAGTCTACACTTCAGTCTAAATTTTAGAGACATAAATTAGGATTTTTTTAACAAATATGTTCCCATGTGTTGACGTAATCTTGTTTTCCATTTTAAACGTGCTTTTACCATTAAAGATTGCCCCTTGTTGGTTTTATTATTATTATTATTATTAATCTTTTTTTTGTGACCTGTGTGTATATTTATAGTATCCTTCTTATGCTATTCATGCATGTATTATTTTCAGACATATGGAGGTTATGTCACCCCCTCTCTTCCTCATCATTAATGTTCTAGTCCAACATCTACTTGGGCGTGACCTAACCAATTAACCAATACCTACTTATGATATGTCAGCTGACCTATCTGTGAAGTTTTGACTGGTTAATTTGAATTTTTTTTTTTTTCTGTTTCCTGTCTTGTATTTAAGCTATTTTTTTTACAATGTTTCACTATGACCCTGATGAAGGCCACAAGCCGAAACGCGTTGGTCAATTATTAAAGCTGTTCTTCGTTTCTCAAGTGTTGCTGGAGTTCCTGCTTTTTTATTTCTTTCATCTTCTCCATGCACCTTGGAAGCAGGTGAAGTTGTGCCAGGATTTTTTGCTTTGAATTTACTCTTACCAGGCTTTTAATGTTTGTCTGTCTGGTGCCAAGACTCCAAAATGATGATTAGGGGAAAATATAATGCAAATCTAAACCTGAATGAATGGTTGGTTGGTCAAACATGGCTGGAACTAATATTATTCATTGCTGTGTTCCTCTCATTTCTGAAACAAAGCCGTCGTTATTCAAATTAATAATTCCACTCTGGGTTATTCCTGTTGTTTATGGCTGTTGATATAAAAGTCTATAAATCTGATTCATTTGGGAAAGATAAAAAAAGACAGCTTTTCCTTATTCGTGTATTATGTGTTTGTGTACTCAAAAAATATGAACAAATCCAACATGAGACCTATCTTTTACTCTAGATTACAATAAAATATGAAGCATAATTCTTTATTAAAAATAAACTATGTTTCGAACTGCTTTAATTCTTCATGGCATAGATTCAACGAGTTGCTGGAAACATTCGTCAGAGATTTTGTTCCACACTGACATGACAGCATCACACAGTTGGACTGAGATCTGGTGACTGTGGAGGCCTTTTGAGGACAGTGAGCCAATTTTCATGGTCAAAAATAAGTTTGAGATTATCTGAGTTTTGTGACATGGTGTTATTTTACAGGAAGCAGTCATCAGAGGAGAGTACACTGCGGCCATAATGGGATAGACATGATCAGCAGCAACACTCAATTCGGTTGTGTTTTTAAAAAATTATTCCCATACGATTTATTCCTGGGCCTTGGTATGGATATGCTCTCTGTTCCTTTAAGACAGCCTTCTTCTCATTGGCTGATCCTCACAAATAGGAGGTGTCAGTAGCACATCATGATAGTTATGTGCATAAACCTACAATTCAACAGCCTTCTGAAGCCTGAGCTCGTTGTTTACAGAGATTACATCCACACTACATATAGCCTGTTTCACTTAAAATATTAGCCATGTTCCAAAATTGTAAGTGTAGAAATGATAGAAGGTAAGAAAAAGAAGAAAAAGAAGAGAGTGCAGCTCCGCTCATGGGGCAAGGACTATACAAAAACTTGTTTTAGGATTTTTCTATTACAATATGATGACATCAGCTGTTATGGGACCAATGTGACATTATAGGGCAACATATTGAAAAAATAAATGGTGTGTTGTACAACTATCTTCATGCACTTTTATATGATATATTACTTAATATGGTTTCTTCATATTGGTTTTTTCTACTGGTCGATCTATGTCCCTACCCTCACCTATGGTCACGAGCTGTGGGTAAGAACGAGATCGTGGATACAAGCGGCAGAAATGAGCTTCCTCCAAAGGCTGGCCTCTCCCTTAGAGATAGGGTGAAAAGTTTAGCCATCCGAGAGGGGCTCAGAGTAGGGCCGCTGCTCCTTCAAATCAGAAGGAGCCAGTTGAGGTGGTTCGGGCATCTGACAAGGATGCCTTCTGGGTGAGGTGTTCCGGGCATGTCCCACCAGGAGGAGGCCCCGGGGCAGACCCAGGACACGCTGGAGAGATTATATCTCTCGGCTGGCCTGGGAACGCCTTGGTGTTCCCTGGACAAGCTGGAGGAGATGGCTGGGGAGAGGGAGGTCTGGGCTTCTCTGCTTGGGCTGCTGCCCCTGTGACCCGGCCCCGGATAAGAGGAAGATAATGGATGGATGGATGGATGGATGGATGGATGGACAGTTTCTTCATATATTTCTTGAAGGTGAGCTTAGATCTTGGGGACGAACAATGAAGGTCAAGGTCAAATGCTTAGCCCTCCAAGGCACTTACATCTCCCAAGGCCTGGATTATTGTTGTGGGGTTTGAAGATGATCGAATAAACGGTGGGTAATATACGTCCGTTTTTACCAATCTACTGTCACACAAAAATTCAAATATGATATCTCGAAAACTGTGGACGCTAGACTGCTAACAAACGGACGGACAGACAAACAAACGCAATTGATTACATGCTCCCTCCCTGATGGACATGGGGGAGACGTTGACAGAGGACAATAGAAACACCATTTAAAAAAATTATTTTAATTAAGAATAAGAATAAAATATATAAATATTAACAATACAAATACGATTACGGCTATTTATTCACACTGAAGGTACATTAACAATGACATTTCGATAAAGAATGAATTTTCCATGTTTTGGTTGGCTCTTAATTTCTTCATCCAGACATACCTTAAAGATATAATTATAGACTCATAACCAAAGTTATGCGAAACAAAAGACCTAATTAAAATAAGTTAAAATATATAATTGTGCAGATTTTTGCAAAATTGGGTTTTTACTTTCTCAGCACGACACACTCTCTTACACCAGTTACTGTTTATCCAAAATGTATTCTCAGTGCCAACTATGTGCCTTTGATAGAAATCTTTCACCCTATTTTCTAAGTAAACCGGTGGCTGTAAAATTAAAGGAAAAACAAAAGAAAAATACACAAAATATGTATTTTTATATTACCAAAGGCAGACTGACTGTTTATAAAATGGCTCCATTATGATACCATATGGGATTCACAGTAGTTTTCCCAGAGTTAAAACTACCCGGAGAAAGATCGTTAATAGGTGTCATTACACAATGACTATATTAGTCTTATAAAAATACAAAAAAATAAAAATAAGACTCTGCTGCTGAGCTAGTGTCTCTAAGGCTGGTTTTATGGTCACAAATGTGTCCATCTGCTTACAGCTTTTGGTCAAACAGGGGGGGTTTCCCCCACCCAAGACGCTCTCCCGTGCAGTCCTCTGAAATCTAGACTGCGCGTCGCTGTAATTGGATGACATTTGCAACTGCAGAATGCTGACTGGTTGACAAGTCAGCATTCTGCTGACTGGTTGACATTGCCTGCATCTGACAACAGCACTCACTGCAGGTGGATGGGCAGTCCCTGGATTGGATCATGCTACCTCTGCTCAACCATAAAACCAACTTAAGGCTGGGAAGCTGTACTAAAGCTAAATGTCAATATTAGCACGCTAACCAATATGTTTATATATATTTACATTAAATTGGTGTGTCTGCACCAAAATGTTAATTTGGTGTTTTTGCATGCTAAAATGCTAACTATGTATGTTAGCATTCTAGCAAATATATTCATGCTTACATGTTAATTTGGTAATTAGCAAGCTAACCAAGGTGTTAACCATGTGATTGTGGTCAATTAGGGGTTTTAGCATCCTAACTTATGTGTTAACTAAGTTTTTGGATGTCAGTTTAATATGTCAGCATGCTAACTAATGTATTAACCATACATTCATGCCAGTTTGGTGGGTTAGCATGCTAATATTTGGCATTAAAGCTACAAATTGGAATGTCTTCAGTTTTACTGGTGCTTTGACATAAATCAGACTAACATAAAATACACAAACACTGATAGCACTGCATAAATGTGGAAGAATAATGTGGTCAAAAACCTGTGGATTCATCTGTATAGTTCTGAAAGAATAATCAAAACAACAAACACAAATGTTAATGAACTGACAGTCATTGAGGGATTTTGCTGGTTCATTTGACAGAGCTGGTCAGGTTTTTAGCTTTAATTAAGGATCTATCTATCTTTGTAGTTGCTATTGTGGTATTTCCATCCAGACTATATCCATATTAGAGATGGATGTAACCTCCGAATTTGAAATGTGAATCCAAAACTGAGTGTGCAATAGCCTAATTTTCTCAGCTACTTCACCTTCATGGTTCTGATTTAAAAAAAAAAAAAAAGACCATAAACCAATAGATGATGTCACAGATGCTAAAATCCATCTTGTACATAGAGTCTATTGTCACACGAGAAAATGAATAAAAACTGAGCAAAATTCCGTGAGAAAATTCTATGGTGAAACACTAAAACTGAGAGATCTCTAGTTTGTTGATTGCTGCTCCAAAATCAGATCAGACAGCACGTTGATGTCCGTCTCTGCCGAGTGGCACTGCAGCACCAGCGTCACCATGTTGTCCTGATTAGGGAAAACCTGACAGAGCTGATCTCTCAGGTTGGCTGTTTCTTCAGGACTCCTCTCGGCCCGGGCCCCCTGGCCATGACCTGCAGCACCATACTGCTTCTGCTTCTGTCCCGTGTCCCATCCCTTTCCTTGCCCTCTCCCTCTACCCCGGCCGCCTCCTCCCAAAGCGTCGAGTGCGCCCCCTAGCGTTCGGTCACGGAAGTTGATGACCTCTGTTTGGGAGCGGGGCTGTTTGGAGGAACTGAAAGATGAGGCCGAACCAGCAAAAGAGTGATTTCCTGGATTTGGACTCCTGAAAGATGTTGAGGAAGAAAATGAAGCATCATGCGAAATTATTCTCAAAGGATTGGATAAGATCTGATATCTTGCGTCTGTTACCTGTGCTCTGAACGCAGGAAGTCATCCAGGTGAGGCCCTCCTCTTCCAAGAGGGTCATCGGGGACCATGAAGTGATCCCCGACAAAAGTGTACTGAAGAAGACTGGACAAGCAGCAACAGATTGCAGAAGAAAAATGTATTTAGTGAAAAAAATTGTGTAAGGTATTGACAGTATTTTCTGTCAACCCAACTTTTAGGATCTTTTAGATAAAAATGGACAAAAGCGCCCAGAGACTGTCCACTAGAAACCATTCTAGTGGAAATCAAAATTTCAGTCCCCCTGACTGCGCAGCACTGCCCTACCTCTTTTTGATGATGTCCCTCCATACGGGGGACTCGTCCAAGAGGTCCCTCAGGTTGTCGTTGGTCACGATCACTCCGGCAGTCTTCTGTGCGTGCTGCAGTATCATTCTGCATAAACACAAAAACATGGGTATCAGTTTTTGGCTTATCTGAACTGTATCCAGATAGACTGAAGTGTGGACAGCAACAAAACCACATGAAATGCGATGGGTTGTGTAAACAAAACAATATCTCAGTGTCTTGTACCTGTCATCATACGAGCTGATCCTCTTGCCTTGGACCTCTCTAGATGGCGTGTAGGAGAGCAGGCCCAGCTGCTGCAGCTCTGTCAGATAGTGCTTCTCTGAGAGAGACACAAACAACACTTTGTTTACGATGCAGTCTGCTATGAGGGGAAACACCCACACGCATGCTGAAAGCTCACAAGAAGTCTGCATTCACTAAGCATGACTTGTTTTCTCGTTTGAAGTCTTTTGCAGAATCCAGAGCTAGCAGGAACAAGGAGCAAACATGCACAACAATGGGGTCACAGCCTGACCCCAATGTGATGCTAGCTACACACTCATAGAGCGGAAGTTATAGCCATGAACTAGAGTTTTTGGAATTAAACCTTTAAGTAAAATATTTTCTAAAGCTGCAGTTTCAATCACTCATTTAAATTGAGCTTTATCAACAGTAAAGTTTTGTTTTTATTAACTGAGTTTAACACATTTGCTTAGCAAGCAAAAGTTGCTGGTTCGATTGTGGTCGGAGACACGGTGTCTTGTGCAACACATTTGTTACCTCTGACAGACTAAACTAAGTTTCTTACTTCAACAAAAAATAATCAAGAAATTAATCGAAAATCAAAATTATACTTAGCTGGGGCCCTGAAGTCTACCCATGTCACTCTCCCATTGCTTTACATTTATCTTACTTTAACCTGTCAGCTCCTTTGTGGCAACTATGTGAGAACAGAGCAAAGTATTGGCCAGTAAACTCTGGCAGTAAAAGCAGGAAGGTGTCATGTAAGCTGAGAGCTGCATGCTCTCGGCTTACACAGCTCTCTTACCTACACCAGTCCTCTGAAAAATTAAATACGTCCTTCATGCTTCTATAGTGTAGCAGGTTTTTGCCGCTGTGGGTTTCCCAGCACACAAAAACTTGGACACGGTGCTTAGCTTTGCCTGTGTTCTTTATTCTGCTATTGACTTTCACTCTTTAAAATTGTCTTCTCAAATGATGCCCTGTTTTCGCTCGGTCCTTCTGGCTTCTCCAGCTGCCACCCGTGAGGTTCTCTCCCAGCCCCAGGATGCTACTGTGTTAAATGGGAGGGACACAGAAAATGCATACTAGTCTCTCCTGGCACTGCCCCCTGAAACCTCTCCTCTACAGCTGAGCCGAAACCTCACTCCACTGCCACATATAGGAAGTAAGAGATTAAGTAGCAGGTAGGTGTTTCTAATTAAGCGCACTCGATTGACTGATCATCAACAAGTGTGGGCAGTTTTCTCGTCTGACGCAGCCACAGTCTACCCAAGAGAGGACATCCTAATTTACTGGTCAGACTGTTTTATTCTGCGCGCACACTTCCTTAATAAGTTCTGTCACAAAACACACTGCCCAACATGGGGCTCAAACCCATGACCCTAAGATTAAGAGTCTCAAGCTCTGCTGACTGAGCTAGCCAGGCATCCACTTATGATGACAAAAATGTAATGACTTGAGTAACATTCAGATTTATCCAGAGAAACTATAAAAAAAACAACAACCACCAATGGCTACATCTCAGACTCTACAGGACTCAGTTCGCAAGTTCGTGACAGCACAGTTAGAAAAAGACTGAATAAGTATGGCTTGTTTTCTAAGGGCGGCCAGAAGAAAGACTCTTCTCTCTAAAAAGAACATGACAGCACAGCTTAGATTTAAAAGGCTACATCTGAAAAAACAACAAGATTTCTGGTGTAGATGCTAATATAATACCATAATGCACAGCATGGGGTGGCTGTAGCCCAGGAGGTAGAGCAGGTCATCTGCTAATATCCTTGGGCATGTTGCCTAAGCTTCGGAGTATGAATGCATGTGAATGTTAGACAGAAAGCACTTGCAGCAAATCTACTACAAAATGGCTGAAAAAGAAAAAAATCAAGGTGCTGTGAAAAACTCCAGACTTTAACCCGACTGAAATGTTGTGAATAGACCTTAACAGAGCTGTGCATAAACTCATGCCTGAAAACCTCAATGAACTGAAGCAATTTTGTAACGCGGGCCAAAATTCCTCCACAGTGATGTGAGAGACTGATAAAGTCAACAATTCATTGGGTGTATCTAATTTTTCACACAGTCATGTGAAAGACTTTCTTTTTCACATGTCTGTAAGTCAAAACCTAAACCAAGTATATTCCAGTAATAAAAAAACTGCTCACTGTGTAAACTGTGTGCTACGTGTGAGAAAGGAGAACATCATTATGTGATAACGTCATGACACTCTCCCGACCCTGACAAGAGTTCAATTTCAGCAACACAGATATTAAGTTTCAAAACGTTACCTTTGATCCTGGGGTCGTTCTTTTGCCTCCACTGTGGAATTAGGGCGCTGATTTGACGGTGGCCTCGGTCCCAGAAGTGCTGTACAGCCAGAGCGATTCCCCGACAGGAGAAGAAATGACCGAGTCCGTGACTGTGGAAAAATGCAGATCGCCATTAAAATCAGACATGATCCAAGGTAGAAATCACTGTTACAAATAATGCTTCATATGATCACAGTTCACTGGATTTTCTTTCTCTTTTATCACTATGTGTGTCTCCATCAGTCATTAATATTGAAGTTGAAGCGCAGTGAAGAACAATATGCTGACTTCCAGTTCTTGGAACCCCTGACCTTTGATGACTGTGCTGTCCAATCAAAAGCAACAGTTAAAAATACATCTAAGAGGAACTAGGCTACATGTCACTTTGCTAATCACGAGATAGTTCCTAATTCCCCGGAGTATCAGACCTTGTGACCCTGTCACCCCTTTGTTTGACATCTGTATCTCTGTTGATATGTTGCACTTATATTTTCCACCAGAATAACCCTTCAAGTTGGATTTTCCACTCGAAAAGTCAGAGAAGGCCCACCAACCCAGACTTCCCATTCCAGGATGGCAAAACAGTAGTGAAACTACAAAACTGGCACTCGCTATTACCACTATCGTGTATTTGTGGCTCACCAAATAAGCCATACGAAGAGCATCAGGCTTTACCCATGCAGGTTGAAGAAACCAAAATGTGTAACATGGTCAAATCGGGATCAATGCAACTCCCAGCTCTGAGCTAAAAATGACTGCAGCATATGTATTTGTTGATGGCACCTACTCTCACTCATCAAACCCTTTAAAAAACCCATTTAGCACCTACATATATTGATCTCTGTTCCTTCCCTTTGCTTTGTGTTTCTGTGTAAGTGTCATGGTTCGCCAATGGTTCTGGGTCAGTTTATCTTCCTGCTGCCACTCGCTGGGTAGGTAAGCCCATCGCAGAGTACAATTATTAATGAACACACTGCGATCACAACTTTATAAATCTTTAAACAGAGTCTACACATCAGTCACGGGTGTTCCTTTACCATCTATTACAATCAGTTCTTTGGAAAATACAATCACCATTCCTGGAAAGTTGACAGAGGCCCACTGCAGCATGGGTATCTTATTAATGCACAATGCCATTGTTATAACAAGTTTAAATGTTTAAACATGCACTCAACTAATCATTCATAAACTGTGGCATAATGTACCACTAAGCTGGAGTAATAACTATATATTTCCTTTTAAGCTTTTACTTTTAGAGCAAAAGGACACAAAGAGTAGATCCTCATTTCTAAATATGTTTTCAAATTCTCAAGAAGTCCTTCACATTTGGCCTAACAGGACTATCTATATTTCCTTTTTTCATATTTCCTTCTCATAAACACCCCGCCAAAATAAATCTTCTACTCTATTGTATACTTTACGGCATTTTTCCAGTATGGCCTTTATTTGCTGTAATTCTTACCTCATAGCCACGTTACTCCCGTCAATTATGATCGTCCTCAGTCTTGAGTCTCCGGGCTTGTCTGTCAGCTTGAGTTCAAAGGGGATCTGAAGGCTCTCCAGGAATCGCTGCTCTCCTGTCACCACCACCGAAGGAGTAGACGCGAAACCCCGTTTGTCCCTCGCTCTGGTGGGAGACGAGTCCTTCGTGCCAGAGAATAAAGGCTGAGGAGCTTGAAGTGCTTGTTTAAAGGAGTGCCTTGAGCCATTGTTATGAGCGTGATGATTCTGTTTTGTGGGAGATGGATTAGGCAAGTAGTTGGTGTTGGCTTGTTGCTTATGAGATTGGAAATTGGTGAGCTGAGGTTCCATGGATGAGGCATAAGTAGGCATTGGTGGCCCTTTGACCCCAGGTAGGACGATGTGGTGAGGAGTTTGTGACTTTGAAGGCTGGTTTTGCTTTTGCTGTGAGTTGTACAAGGTCACCGGTGACTCCTGGGGTTTATTAGTCCAAATATCTCGTCCCTCAATAGGGACACTACCATCAATCCTTGACACCCTTATCTTTTCTCGCCCATCGAATTCTCTCTCTTCTGGAGGTTTATAAGGCTGAAGTTCTGGTATTATTTGAAATTTTGACCCGCCAGTCTCCAAGACCACATCATCCATCTCTCTCGGTCCTTCTCTGAAGGCTTCTGCCTCTTTGACTCCCTCTTTCTGCAGCTGCAGGAGCAGCTGGTGAGTGGATCCATCAGGCAACAAGTTATACAGTTTGGTTACGTTCTGTTCAGGGTACCCACAGCTGGCTGCCGCTTTCTTCAACACCCCCAGCACAAAGTCTTCCTCTTGCTCTTTATTCATTACGTCTGTGTTGACTTTTCCCTGACTGTGTCTTGCATCCCCTGTTGCGTCTTCCCCCTCTCGTCCTTCTTCAGTTTCTCCATCGCTACGTATGGCTCCACCGCCTCCTACTGTTTCTCCCCCATCTTCTCTGTGTTCTGTCTCACAGGGTCGGTTTTTCTCTGTCTGATTCAGGTCGACGGCGTCTTCCCTCTTTGGGTTTGGGAGAACCCGATTTCTCTGCTCTTGGTCACTGCGGTCCTGCTCCTGTTGAACTAAGTCCAGAATCTGTGATGCCTCTTTAGGTCCTGTTCTGGCAAGCACTCGTTTCACAACCTCCTCTGTGTATCCCATGGCGGTAAAGAATTTCAAAAGAAGCCAAAACTCCTTGTTTCCCATCGACAGCTGCAACTCCTGCTCTTTTTCCTCCCCGGATGCTGTTGCTTGGCCCAAGTGCTCTTCTCCCACCTCCTGTGGTGAATGCGTGGGTCTTTCCTCAGCACCCTCTGCCCTCCCTCGGGTGCCTGCAGACATGGGAAAAGCTTGGAAGAAGGAGTCTTTATTTGCAAAGTCATTTCCTGCGCATGCAGCCATCCCTTCAGCCCATCGCTCAGTAGTGCTAGAAGGATCAGGGACTGTTTGCTTTAGGGCACTGGGTATTTTAGACCTATCCTCTGAATCCCCATGTGGCCTTGCCTCTGTATTTACATCAGCCAGTGATGAACTAGGGCTTGATCCAAGTCCCGATTCTTTCACCAAGTCCAACAGGATTTCCTTTACTGATCCTGGCAGCACAAGAAGATCCAGGATGTGCCTGTCTTCCCACTTCTCCACCAGAGTTTTAAAGGCCCGTCGTGAATCCAGGGACTCACCTGAGCCTCCATCCCCCATGCGCTTGGACTGTGTGCCCTCATACCTCTCTACCAGGTCTGTAATAAGAGAGTAGGCTCGCACCACCGGCTCCATCAGGCCAGATATGAGCAGGAATCCTGGAGAGCCGACCTGATTTGGTAGGAGAAAGACAGAAAGGCATTAATCAGAGTTCTACTAATGACTGAAAAATAATAATATAGCAGGTCATTTAGACCAAAAAAGACCAAACCAAAAGAATAAAAGAGTTCTACTTAAACAGATCAATGTTTAATTTATTTATTTTGCCTACAAATTCTTCATATTCAAATACAGAATCTAATTAAAAAGACTGAGAAAATAAAGGAAGCAGGATGGTGACAGCTGTAATGGTAAAGTTAAGTCATGGAATTATGAACCCATGGGAGAGGCCAATGGGAGGTGGCAATGTTTTAATTACAGTCTATGGCTTCTCCAGGTGCGGAAATCTGCCAATACAGTTACATACACTTACAGGGCCCTTTGTTAGGTACACTTGTTCAACTGTTCATTAAAGCAGATGTCTAATCAGCCAGTCACATGGCAACAACTCATTGCATTTAGGCATGTAGAAGAAGATGACCCGTTGAAGTTCAAACCAAGCATCAACCAAGCAAGTGACTTTGAATGTGCATGGATATTGGTGCCAGTGGTTTGAAATGCCAGAAGTCAGAGGAGAATGGCCAGACTACCTCAAGCTCATAGTAAAGCAAAAGTGCACCATATGGACAAAACTACTGGGCCACATCTCCTCCGGTCCTGCATGGAGATGGACTTAGCTCCTACCCAGAAATCAGGTAGTCACCCGTAAAAGTCACTCCTTAGGCCTTAATTTAAACATTTACACACATTAAAATTGGGACCTCAAAATATTCATACTGGAGTTTCCTCTTCCTCTTAAGTAAGATTATTAAGATACGTTCCAAGAAATTTATGGGCAACAAATCATACTGAAAAAGAAAGTTGTCAGAATGCAGGGTTGTATTTTTACGTTCTATAAGTCGCCTTAAGAATAGACCAGAAATTCCCAAAAACTTTCACAGTCTTACTTTTGAAGGCAGTTTTTAACTTGTTGAAGGC
The DNA here is from genome assembly GCF_013358895.1 of Oreochromis aureus. Taxonomy (NCBI): domain Eukaryota; kingdom Metazoa; phylum Chordata; class Actinopteri; order Cichliformes; family Cichlidae; genus Oreochromis; species Oreochromis aureus. Next base: position 33,650,527 of record NC_052944.1, read on the forward strand.
ATGTGACACATTTCCATCTGATGGTGTAAAACTGATATTGACTAATAATGTAATTTCTTATTGGAATAACAGGACTGTAATCTCTTGATATCACACTATTAGTCACTATCTTTGTTGCATCATCAGTGAATAAGGGCACACTAAGCTTGTTAATGTATTACACCCTTTAAACCTTTTTTACTTTCATTTAGAGCGACGTGTTTTTTGCATTATAAGTCTCTGAGACCCAGAAATGAACTTCTGACACTCCCAATGGGTTCTAGATATCATGACTAGAGAAAATCCATAACAAATTGAAACTGGTGAACACAATTCTTGTTTTTAAGTCATTAAAGATGATGTATGCTGTGCTTATCCCACCCTGGAAAAAGAACACTTCAAAAAAATCATTAAATGCCCCAAATGACCATGACATTAATACCCATAATTATATGCACATCAGTTGTGTCACATTGGTTGCTACCAGCTAAAAATTGGGCAATGACAAACTGAAAGGCTTTAAAACAGATCAGGTATAGTTTATAAAGAGGATTTCTTTGGTTATTTGGGGCAAAAGTGGAAATGAATACAAAAAAAAGAAAAAAACTGTTGTTATTTTAATATCAATATAAGCTCAGATTTCTACAATTTGTGCATCGTTAATAAAAATATCTATTCAGTAATGATAAAGTTATTAAAAGGCTAGAGAACCAATGTAGTAGACAAACAAAGGTGTAACAAATGCCTCTTTATAGTAACTATTACTGTGAAACCGGCCTGTTGTTGAGCTCTTACCACTATATGTGCTGAGGTGCTTTTTATCAGGCTGTCCATGAACAGGCCTTTGGCTCCGCAGAAGACACAGTGAAGCACCCCAGGATACGTAATCTCCTGCTGTTCCTCCTGGTTCACAACTCCTTTCACAAATAACTGAAAAAAACAAAATAGTGTTATTAAACTTTAGTAATTATGAAAAAGAAGTTCCATGGGAAGAGCCATAGTTGAATGCGCTGTCCATGCATCATGTAGGGAATATTTAAGGTTTTGATTATTTTCTACACTTAGAGAGAAATGTGGAAGTTCAGAGACACCAAAGGACTGACTGCACGAGAACGGTCAGTCCACTTACTAGCCGGATGTGTCTAGGTATTGCGTACTACCTAGTGGATAACATGGATAAATTTGTGTTTATCTGGGAAATACTTTACGTTTTGTAAAACATATCTAGCTACGGGAAGGCGTTTAGCTCAAACATGCAGTCAGATTGAAGTCAGATCACGTTCTCACCATAAACACGCTTTGTAGTCTGTTTGGGACCGAGCCAAGACCACCTCCTCTAAATGGTCTCGGTGCAGCTGTTTTGCTGTGATCGCCGTGTTCACATCTGCACAAACGAATCGCACCGAGGGGGAAAACAAACCAGAGTTCGATTTAATGGCCACACAACAAAAGCACAAGCAGCGCTCTTGTGTCGTTTTGGCTGATGGTGAACCTCTAGATTTTTGTAACCTCGTACCATTTGATGTTGCTGCAAAAGCTGTGCTTGGCAAGCATAAATGGATGTGGCTGTGTGATGATGTCACCGTTGGCGCACAAAGAGACCGATGCGGTGGGTACGAATGACTGAACCCTGACCCCACTGAAGTCCGTCCACAGGAGATCCTTCTACCCCTGTTTGTGCTAAAGTTTCAAAGTCTTCAACCTCCACGCTCTAATCTAGCTGCGGACATTAAAGAAAGTAGGAAAGGTAATAAGCAGTTTATTATAATTTATGTTTATAAAATCATCTGGCTGACAGTAGCTGCAGCAGATCCACTGACTGACACTCTTATCTCCGCCTCCGTTGGTCGTTTTATACACCTACTATTCTCGTTTGAACATCCACAGCTGCGGTCTGCACATGAAGGAGATTTTTTTTTAGACAGCTAAAACAGGACAGTAAAACAATATAAGATTAATAAAATACAATACAGTACTGACATATCACTCTGTCAAGCTGATATTTGCATCTCCCAAAATGCCCTTTAGCAAAGAGGAAGTCCACCTACGTATGGTTTGCATGTCTTCTCAAACTGCATACATGCCCGACAACGTTGTGATTACAGCTACTACTGCTACACTACAGGGACTGACTTTGCAGTGCATCAGTCTGCTAGTCTTTGTATGAGTGAACGAATCTTTCTGACTGCATGTGTCAACGGGCCACTTGCATATGTGGACCGAAACCTAACGAGTGAATCAACACCTAAAAAACTTTGATGAGTCATTACCTGGGAATGGTCCCTTTACACTTAGTAGACTGTAGACACAAAAAACCCAACTAAATTTACAGCTGGATTAATGACACAAGTGGGTTAGCCCTGCACGAGGATGCGGAAATATGGTGCACAATGGAGAAAGCGGGGCGGTCGACGATACTGAAATAACAGTAAAATCAGAACGATTGTTTACTCGAGTGATTAGGTAAAAAAAAACAAAAAAACCGGCTTGGGCGGCCCCTGAGATAAAGCTGTGATTCGGGTAAAGAAAAAAAAGATTTCCCGTTAAAGTTGATGCAAGAAAGATTAAACACTAAAAGAGAGAGAAAAGGCCTCCTGATCTGACAGATCGTGATGAGAAGCTCAAAGTAACGAACGGGCAAATATTCCTTAAAAGGGATATTGCCGAGAAATGAGAGTAGGGGGGATGAAAGTGCTTCAGTTTCACAGTTCTTAAATACATTTCCAGCTACCGTACGCAAATATATGACTACTCAGACGCACACTTTATCTCGCACCTCTTTCCTGCCTGATTAGCAGCAGCGATGTGTGCTTTTTGGACATTTTGAGGTGATTTGTTTAACTTATTTCACAAAAGGTTGAGTGAAAAATCTTCACGACAACAAGCGTTTTCCTAGCATGGGCACAGTGCTCTCTCTGGTTCTCTTTGCAGTACTTCTAAGTAAGTCACAGCACATACATTAATTCAGTTCAGTTTTATTAAGATGGAGCCAAATCACAACAACAGGGGCCTCAAGACTCTTTATACTGTAATGTAAAGATGATACAATAATAGAAAGAAACACGTAAGTAAAGTCACCTGATCCAGCTCTTAGAAGGTGTATAATTCATCACAATGAGTTTGTTGTGGTTATAAAGCAAATATGGGTCACACCCCTCCCACTCTGGTAACAGGGCGGAGCTTCAGCTATCAGCTGATGATTACTACTTAACTGCTAAAGCTCCCCATAAATGGTATTCTGGCTTGTTTTCTTTCACTGCTGTGGCACCTTTTTAAACTAAAGCTTAAAATCAATGCAGTAACACTGGATAAGGAAAAATTAGCACCACTAATGTGAACTCATCTTGTCAGATGAATCCCCAGCAGAGTCTAATGGGACGAGTCCAGTTTCAGTTACCAGTTAGAATTACCGATAAGTGAAGCTGGACCTGGCCAGAGGTTACTGCAGTGAGCAACCTTTCGTAAGTCAACTTCCATCGAGTTTATGAGCCACACTGCCTAATAACGTATCTCTGTTCTGGACTGATAGGGCATTGTAAACAAGAGCAGAGCCTCACCTTGGCGGCTTTCACATTGGCGCTCGGCCCTCGCAGTTTCAGCCATATTTGGCCGTTGCTGCCGTGAGGCAGATCGTCCGCCCCGATGCTGAACGCCACACTGAATATCCGCTCCACCGTGCTGTGCAGGGAGGTCAGAGACCCCCGCAGCATCCCGGCGCACGCGAACTCATCCTCCAACTCCGCCTCTCCTCCGCCTCCGTCGCTTCTCTCGTCATCCATCCTTTCTTCTTAAATTGGTGACAGACGGTCGAACATACTGCGAAAAACACATTTCAGTATCCGTCAGGTTAAAAAAGGTTAAAGGAAGAAAACATACAAACTAAGACTGCTGCCACATAGTTATTACAGTTTGGGGTGTTTTGGATAACAACAGCTGGCTTTTTCTAACAAGGGTAAAATGATGTACATTAAATGTTTACAGTTTTATGAAGGTGAGCTTATTGTGTCCAAAAATGCATGAGAGATAACCAGGACTCATAGTAGATTTTAATTATCTTTAAGCAGCTCCTGCTGAAAACCGGTTACGAATTTTCCCGTCTAAGGGAAGTTTGTCATTTCCTCTCATTCATTCTGCTGGGAGTCTTTCCTGACATCAACGAAAGACAGGAGATTCAAGTCAGTGCAGCTTTTGCACACCTCAGTCACATGCTCACCTTTTCTGTGTTCCGACCGTTAATTATGTAATGAAATATCTACAAATATTTAAATAGTCCAAAATCTAAACATAATCAGTTTACCGTCAAAATAGTTACTGGTTAGTAAATGTTGCAGCCTGTTCCAAGGCTAATTAACCCAGAAACTGCACATGAAACCTGAGGGTCTTGGCCCAGTTCAGAGTATAACTTGTGGTTTCAACTGTTAGGCGTCTGAGGTCTAAATCAGCTGGCTAACTCTTCTTCTTCCTACTTCAGATGCTCTCTTTAGAGGTTGCATCCATCTGTCTGCCTGTTCTTCATCATCAAAAGAGGAAGACCAAAACGTCCTCTGTGGTCTTCCTCTTTTCCTCATGCCTGCCAGCTCCATCTTCAACGAACTTTGTCCAACATATCCACCATCCCTCCTCTGCTCGTGTCCAAACCATCTCAGCCTTGCCTCTCTAACTTCGTCTCCAAACCTCTCAAGTTGAGCTGTCCATGTTTATATACTCATCCCTCCATAAAAAGAGGACCTATGAGAACCTAACCCTACCTCAACCTGATGCAGGTGACTAGCAACCCAGTCTATCTTCAACCTTAACATAGAGCACTGCGTCGGGCCTGTGTAGAACCTACAAAATAACTGACGCAACCAGTTACCACCATCTATACCTGTGCGGTTGAAATAACGTAATCTCTAGGGTTTGCCGTTATGACTTGCCTATTAGGTGTAGATTTCAAGCAGACTCAAAAAGACAATTCATAAACATGATGCAATAATTCTGAATAAAATGCAACTGAAATATATAAAATGAAAAGTTCATTTATTTTAAATAATAAGAAATCAAGTACATGTCATTTGGCTAGATTCCAATAAATGTAACAACTACAGTGTACTCAAAATGACATTTACATGTACATTTTCTGTTCAAGCCTTCTGTTTGCCAGATGTAGCCAATCAGAAGAAAGCTATCCTAAACTGAGGAACGCTCCAAGGCCCAGTTATCAATACACACGGGTATAAATGATGCAAACACGCTCTAGAAGAGTCTAATAATTAAAATATGGAGCTGGAAATAATAGCAACCCTGTGATACCGAGGCAGGGTTTGAATGCAGCAGGTCTTGGCTGGAGGGGAACAGTTTCCTCTTTTTTGTGGAAATACTCATATAGTAACTCACAGACATCTGCAACAACTCAAACGGCTAGGGGAACACCCGCTGTAATGCAGGCTTCCCCACATTTTAAAGCATGGGGCACAGAATGACAGCATTACAAGTACCTATGCGCCACCTTTGCACTTGAAATCCTCGGAGTTCATGTAAACATGGCTCATATAGTATTACCAGCTCCATACAAAACATCCGCTTTAACGGCCAATCCGCCACTTCAGCTCCCACTCAGCCAAAGAAATCTAATTTATAGAAATAAACTGTAGTCTAGCAGCAGCCTGTAAACCATGGCCCGATGGTTCGGCTGTATTAGGACCTGCCTGAGTGTTTGGGAAACACTTTTCTATTAGATCTGAATTCCAGGAAACGATCTCGCTTCTCTTAGCGGAACAAAAAAAACCATGTTTTCTAAACATATAAAACCATCAAATAATAATGATAACAGTAACGCGTCGGTGTCGTTTTCTTACGTGAGCTCGATCCGCGCCGTTAAAGTTTCGTTTCCAGCAGCAACAGCGGCGGCAGCTCCCGTTCAGCCTTCCGCAACCATAAAACAAAAACAACTACGCAAGCGGTCCAAAGTTTACCACATGCTCCTCGACGCTCACTGCGCGGAAGCACAGCTCACAGTCACGTCCCTGCAGCGGCGACGGCAGCAGGGGCCGGGCGGATGAGGAAGCCAGTGAGCGCCGGGCAGGGACATCATACCAGCCGGTGAAAACCCCCGAGCACAAAACCGAAACTAAACCAGCTCCGACCGAGCGAGGCCCGGGTTGTCACGTCTTGCTGGGTCACGATACCGCCTGTAGTAACACCCTGATGATAATAACCCTGCCGAGGCCGCGCACGGCTGCAAGGGAGAAATACCGGACACAGAAAGAATTTACGGTATGCTCCCTTATTGATCCAAATAAAGGAGGCGTCGTAGGTTTTGTTTTTTGTTAACGTGAAGCTGGATAAAAATATACGACTGTGTGATTAAACCACGCACCGGAACATCTGTTTTAAAATACATTTAGGTGTTGACTTTTGTCAGAGTCACAATGGAGATAAAGGGGATTTCCACTGACGTCAGAAACGGGTTTTTCTGTCGCTCCTTTTCTAGTTTTTCTAAATTTTTTTCACTTTGCTCACTGACAGGCTTTGTAAAGTGGAAAGCTGAGGCCGTTGGGTAACGCATTTCTCTTTCAGTAGCTCAAATAAAAAAATAGATATTGTTTTTTGAAATATGCAGGTTTTTAATAAAAATCTCCGTCCACGGTTCGAGGTGGAAAACAAGGGGGTAGTTTGTCTGTCTCGAAGACAGGAAGAGAGCTGCTACCTCCTACACTACATCCTGTGTCAACAAATCCAAAATGAATGACAATGAGCTCATCCCCCTTAAAGCTTTTCTGTGTAGGTAAAGTCTGATTTAGGTCATATCGCTGTGCTGAGGACTCGGAGCTTCCCTAAAACAAAAGTATACATTTATTATCCTAAAATTTGGGAAAACTGTGTCTATAAAGGAAGTAAGAACTGCTGATTAGCAGAAAATATGAAGTGATAAAACAAAGTAGCGCAGGAAGGTGACAGCTTTACTCATTTTTTCTACCGTGACATTTATTTAAAAACAAAAACAAGCAAAGAACTTAAACAGCTGTTGTACATAGACCTTTTTTAACCACTCACATGCCATTTCATTAGGTACGCTTGTTCAACCGCTTGTTACCACAGATATCTGATCAGCCAATCACTCAGCAGCAGCTAGGTGCATTTATGCGTGCAGATAATATTGAGACAAATGGCTGAAGTTCAAACTGAGCATCAGAATGAGGAATGAGGAAGAAAGGGGATTTAGGGTGACAGTGAACATGGCATGGCTGTTGGTGCCAGGTTTGTCTGAGTATTTCGCAAACTGCTGATCTGCTGTGATCTTTGCACACAACCATCTCTATTGTTTACAGAGAACCGTCTAAAAGGGGAAAATATCCAGCGAGCGGCAGTTCTGTGTGCGAAAATGCCTTGTTGATGTCGACAGTAACCCATATAACCTCTTGTTACAACCAAGGTGTGCAGAAAAGCATCTTTGGATGCTCCATATGATATGTGTTAAGCAGTTTTTGTGGAAGATACTTGTGCATCAACAACCAACTGCCCTTCCAAGTCGTTTTTTCTTCTTTACATCTTGATAAAGAATCAGAGACAACTGAGCATGCTCACTAGATTCTTCCACCCCACAGATGCAACTACATGACTGTATGTGAATCAATGCCTTCCTGCAACATGAAGTGCATGTACACGTGTTGCGTTTATCTCTAATTTATCTCCTGTATGACATGTCACTGAGGAAGACAAACACTTGTTATCAGTGGTTACATCATGGCTGTTCAGAGAATAGTGGTTTATGCTGGTAAGCATCATTGTTGTTTTAGACGAGCTGCAACATTTACCACATGTTGTGTCATTGTTATGTAGGTTTGATAGCCAGATCAGGTTTTTTTTAGTTTTACACTGTTTCTGCTCTGTTATTTAAAGTATGAGATGAAGTGTGGAAGACTGAAACAAAGCACAGCAGTGCAAATCCTCCTTGTCAGGCTTGGAGGCCTGATTAAAATGTTTCCCAAAATCTTGAGTTGTAATCTCAAAATTCTGACTTACTAACTTAAACTTCTGAGAAAAAGCTCAATATTAAGAAAATAACTTGAAGTTTTGAGATTATAACCCATTGGTTTGCAGAAAATGTGTTGTTTTTTTTAAAGTTAAGTTCAAACAAGCTTCTTGATGTCTGGAGTTAAATAGCTGGCGGGTTAACACTTGCCTCATCCTTTATTTGTAAAAACTGCTCAAACAGACCCTAAAGGATGTGAGTTTTGACCCTTGCATTGCCTTCTTTTTATTTACTCCTGCACTAACGATGCAAAGCAGCTCAGTCGGCGTCTTTCTAGATTTTTATTTCTGTCCACCTATGACACCTCATGTTGCCCTCCTCAGGTGGGACATCCCCCTTCATGTCCCTGTGGTGTGAATAAGGCACGGCGGGACCACAGATCATCATTTAGAGCCATTTATTGTCATCGGCTCCCAGCTGCACATCACACCACAACTTACAACACACAACCCGTGCTCCCCGGGCGTGATTGCAGATGCCGTGCAGGTGCGTCCGCACGGCATCGCCGACCACGCCTCACCACAGTCCCCAATAAACATTTGCAGCTGTGCAAACAGAGAGGTGCTCCTTCAGCACACCTGCAAGGTCACAACCTGGCTAACATAAAAGGCTTGAAAAAATGAAAGTTGACAAACAAGGTGACGGTTTTGAGAGTGAGGAACATTCAGTGGATTCTTTTGCACTGAGGCAGTCTCTGTTTTTCAAGAGCAAAGCCTGTTTGAACACTTTTATGTGCAGCTAGTTTCATACTTGAAGGGCTGGCTGTACCCAGCGTGATCGTACACTTTATGAAGGTCAGTTTGAAAAAGCAACCCAAAGATGATCACAGTAGTCAAACATAACGCCCGGGGGCCAGAATTGGCTGGACGTAGACTCCAATGCTCCAATCCAGTCATGCTACACCAAAGCAATTAGCTAATAGATAAACAATTAAAGGAAAGAAAAAGGCACTTTTTTTTTTTTTTTTTTTTACAATCTGCTATAGAAATTTCAGTCTTTTTTGGACAATGGGTCTAAACATAAATCATGTCACTATAGATTAATTTAGATTTATGTCCCTGTATGTGATTCAGCATGGCCCTCATTCAGCCTGAGTTTGACATTCCTGCTCTACAGGACAACAATGCTCAGCACACACACCCTGATTCTTTAGCATGTGATTGCAGATCAAATTATCATTCTTGCTTTCAGACTTACATCGAATGACAACATGTCTGGTGTGTCCTCAGACACACCTGTAATAAAAAGACACAGGAATGTCTGAACTGGGGCGGGTGTTGTTATTATTTTAATCATCTGGAGCGTAAACAAGGCTTGTTGACGCGAACCTATGAGTCTGTTTATTTGTCATTACATAATGACGTGTTTGGCTTTTAATGCCAGTGTTTTTAATTGATCATGTTACAAAGTTAGGACTAGTTAACCTGCATCTATAATGTTTAACCAACCTTTAATGAAATTACCATAAGAAAATTAAAAAAAAAAAAAAAGATCAACACAGGGCGCTATCTTTTCTTACCTGTTTTATTTTTAAATGTATTTTATCTGTATTTATTGGTGGGTATTTATTCATTTTAATTTCAGAATTATCTTTACTTGCTGGTCTTTATTTGTCTCATTTGTGTTTTAGCCCTGATTCATCCACATAAGTAAGTTCAGGTAAAGACAAAAAAGTGTGATGGCTGTTTTGTAAGTCCCCCATAGTTGAGGTGTTGTGATTTTGTAAAACCCTCCCATTTACTATAACTCAGCTGACATACTTACACACTGAGTTGAGCACCATCTGGTGGCCAAATGAAAAAAAAAAAAAAAACTCTTACAACATGATTATTACTCTCATAACAACAAAAAAATCTTTTGTAACTTTTCACCTGTTTCTTTCTCCTCTTCCCTTTTTTTGGTGATAAATAACACTTAAAGATTTAAATTTGTGGAAAAAAAATAGGGTTAAAAAAATAAAAAGGAGCAAGACAGAAGCAGAAGTTAAGAAAAGAGATTTATTGGTCGGAGCTGAACTTTCGCTTCTGCTTCCACCAGGTCCGGCCTCTAGTAGAGAGTAGAAAGTCACTGAATGAGCATGAGGGGTTTCACACTTACTCGGTATGATTGAATGATGACGGAGAGGAGCAAATAACTAAGGGTGAGTAATTCCCCATGTTTTCAAAAATCCACTTGATTCTCTTACTAGTGTTTATATGAGTGTGTTGCAACGAGTTTGTAATGGTTTCAAGCTTTAATATAGTGTCAGTCTGGATCAAAGTGGACACAACATTAGGCATCCTTTAAATTCGTATAAAATGCAGTTTAGGGGAACAACGGGAGCTACTAAAGTCTCTAATACTTCACAGTGTTCACTAAAAAAAAAGTCCACAGAGGTAGTTTTCACAGCAGGGCTGTTGTGTTTCTGCATTGTTGACACGTTTCTTTTATTTTGCCGACTTTCTGGAGTTTTTGTAGCGTGTCAAGGCCCCTGAAAAACAAAGAGTGTGGTTTCCTGTGTAGGTGTTGAGGTGTGACTTTAAAAACTAGTTCTCTGAATTTTACCTTTTAAAATGGACATTACCACAGGCACTTTAGTTCCTCCTAACATGAGTTCTAACTTCCTCGATGACTGAAGCAATAAGGAAAATCAGTATTTATGATGCTGCTGGCAGCAAATTAAGCAGATGACCACATAACAAGGTAACACCTTTGACAGAAGTAAACATTTTTCAAAGGGGAACACATTAAAACTCCATGATATGAAAGTCGTTACGTAACACTTCTGCTCTTTGGGTATCAGTTTTGGCATTTCAGGCTAAATAAACCCAGAAAAGTATTAATTTGACCTACTTCTTATTTGTATATAGGTAGGCATGTTGAATGAAGCAGTGCCACACACCTCTGCGTTTAACCCTCTGAGGTCTAAGTAGTAACCCTAATGTGTTTTAGAGATTTAGTGGGTTTTTTTGTAAATGCAAAAGTGTTTTGATGCATTTCAGTAAGAATGATTACTTATTTTTCTTTAAAATGTAAAATGAACAAAGAGGACACATTTTGATATGTAATCAGTTTTATTATTTAGGTTTTGGGTCATCACCATTGAGGCTTACTGTAGATCTTAAATGGTTAAAATACACACATCTACAGGGTCATGGTTATTTATTACTGCACAAAAAAAAAGCCTGCCTTAAAAACCCTCTCAGTATGAGATGTAAAGTCTTTGAATTTGGGAACTGAGATGAACCTTAGCATGTAGCACTGAAAGGCAGAAGTTTATGAAAGCTTGTTTCCACCACTGAAGAAAACATTTTTTGGCATCAATAGGTCAAAATTGGAGTCGAATATATGAAGCTTTAAACATACTCAGTCAAACTTCTGAGAAATAACATAATACATTTTGAAATAAAAAGCCAAAAGTTTATTTATTTATTTTTTAGTAACGTCCATTGCACTGTGTGATGAGTCAAAGTGTGATATACTATATGGCAGCGGTCCCCAACCCCCGGGCCTCGGACCGGTACCGGTCCGTGAGTCGTTTGGTACCGGGCCGCGAGAGTTGAGGCTCAGGTGTGAAATGTATGGTTTTCAGGGTTTTTATCGGTTTTCAGCGTTATTTTGTTATCGTTTTTATCGTTAACTCGGTTTTCCTGGGTCTTTTCACGTGTGTTATGAATAAATCTTCTTTTTTTCGGTACCGGCAGTAGTTTTATTTTGTTGTATTTATCCGCGACACCTTATTGCCGGTCCATGAAAATATTGTCCGTGGCGCAAAAAAGGTTGGGGACCGCTGCTATATGGTACCTTTGTGGTCCAAACATAGACAAATCAGACAGACATAGTGAAGAATGTAGCATCTAAAGAGTCAAACCAAAAGTACAAGAAGCCAGACTGCTGGGCTGGATTTGGCTACCTTTGAAACTTTGTGTCAAACACTATGACCATTGCCCTTAACTTAGAAATGACCCTATTTAAGTGAGAAGGTCGTGTACTAATGCTAGTAAACCAGCTAATTGGTACTAACTGACAGAAAAATTAGCTGAATTTTTCTCACCAAAACTGTGAATTCTGGAGCACGGAGTTCTTGGATAGTCTGTTAGTAGATGATACACAGCAAGCCAAATGCCCCACCAATTCATCAGACACAATGAAATGAAATGACTCAAATGAAATAAAATCAAATTAAAGTGGCGCCTAATGAGTGAGTTATACCTCAGTGGGAAATCAGCGTCATATCTCTTAGCCCTTCACTGTAACTTTACATGTCAGTCGTTGCAGGCTGTGTCAACAAAAAATGTAGTGACATTTCTTGGGAGGTGGGAATTAGCTTTAGAAACCAAAACCATGTTGAAATTGTCATCTTTTAAGATGTTTTTAGTGAACTGTGTTCTTTAAACTGGATATTTTAGCATAACAGTCGATAGCTGATTTACTCTAGTGGTCACTGGTGGTACTGCAGCTCCCAAGGACCCCAGGTGGTCAAAATGTCACTTAATAGAGATTCATTTGTGTGTTTAAACAATTCATTGTGTCTTAAAACAATCACGAGTAAATGATTGCTCATGAAAATATCAGGCTTAAAAAATCACCCATGTGAAATATGTACATGTATATTACATATGTAAATGCCTCTCCAGGTCTTTAAATCTCCATTTATTACTGAGGATATTATTTATTGAATATGCACTGTGGTAATTAATTTATGCCACTGATTGAAAAGGCAGAATAAACGCAATAAAAAAAAGAAATTTCCCTTTTTCTTCTAGTGAACTATGGCACTGCGCAGCTCTCCCACTCACGTGGAGATTGGAGACTCTGATCTGGATGACTGGGAAGTAAAAGGCTCTGGTGGTTTTGGACAAGTCTACAAGGCCAGACATCAAAAGTGGTGCTGCGATGTGGCCGTTAAACTTCTCCACGATGACGATGGGTAAGTGGTTACCCAAATTGTTTTTAGATAATAACAAGTGTTGGGTTTTACTGACGGGGGAATCCGACACACACAGGACCAGTTCATCCTTGCTGCGTGAAGTCAGAATGATGTGTAAAGGAAGCAGCCCATACGTCATTCCAGTCCTTGGGGTCTTTAAAGGTCATAGTCCCTCTTCTGGACCAGTAAAGCTTGGGCTGGTCATGGAGTTCATGGAGAGAGGATCACTGGCCAACCTGCAGGTAAACAACATACCTGGTCCACTTAGATGAAGGCCAAAAGGCTTGACGAATTATAGTGTCTCAAAATTTAATGGATAGATTGGCCTAAAATTTCATAAACAAGCCCTTCTAAAATGCTGTATTGTTTTTTTCAACATGTAAAACTATCTCTCCTAGGGTCAGGGAAATGTCATGTTTTAAGTTAAGGGCTTGTTTGGTTGAGCTTAGATATAAATTGTTTTTTTCAGTGTACAAGTACCATTGCCATCATGGTAACAAGTCGTGTGCTTAAAGCTAGGAATCACTCATAATAATCATTAGAAGAAATCAAGGTTAGCTAATAGTAAATAAATCTTGGTTTGATATTGTTTAGGCTCAGCTGAACACTACAACTTTCCCAGTAATGATTATGGCAGTGTGGGTTATTTTAAAATTTCATCACTGTCTTTTGTTCATATGGACAAGAGAGTAGACAAGGGGACTTTATAGCTAACCCTAGCACTCGCTAATTATGCATACAGTAACTTCAAGTCTTAAAAGTAGAGCATTATAACATGGAAGTCTATTGGGATTCACCTTTAGGGAAATCTACACATATTTGTGACTCAGTTTACGGTCAGTAGTTCAGAGTTCATCAGTGTGTCTGGTTACAAAATAATTAGCTTCACCTTAGCTAATGCTAACATGCTAAATTATCATGTAAGCTGCAGTCATATAGACATCGTTTCTTTAAGCTCAACCTCAAAGAGCTGTTAGGGTGGCTTTAGACTAATATTGACTTTTCTCTTTCTTAAAATTGTTATAAGGAGGAAAAGTAAGGCAGGTTTTCATGTATAACATCTTTAAACAACAACGCAGCTGAACTGGAAGAGTCCAGTTGCAAATACCTGGGTTTAAACTGAGAAATGATGTACGAGTAGAAGATTATACTGAGCTAAATGAGAAAAATGTAAGACAAGAGATTGTCAAAGTGTAAAACCAAAACGATCTGCCCTCACTCTAACAGAGATCTTTACAAGGACCCCCGCCCTGGCCGCTGGCCTTCAGACTGACCCACCAGGTGGCCCTAGGTATAAACTTCCTCCACAATCTCTCTCCTGCTCTGCTGCACCTGGACCTAAAGCCGAGCAACGTGCTGCTGGACTCCTTTCTGAATGCCAAGGTGATTGTTTAGGATTTAAAATGGTGCTCTGCTGATTTAGAAGTAATTATTTTCTATAAATTTTGGAAGCAAAAATACAAACAGCTGCGTTTTCTTCTTCACATTGAAAACTCAGACCTTTGAATCACCAGCAGAGGTTTTATATTAGGGTGACCATATTTTGATTTCCAAAAAAGGGGACATTTGGCCCAGTCATAAAGAAGTTTAATAATACTATTTGCTTAAAGAAAATTGTATTTTCTTTAAGCAAACAGTTAATTTGAATGGTGAAATAAAAAGTCAACAAATGCAAAAAATAATGTAAAAACCTCTGGAAATAAATAATGGTACAGAAAAAAGGCCTCATCTGTATAAGAAAAATTACCAGTACCAGGACGGCACGAGGGAAATTTCTTTAGCACTTCATCTGAAAAGATGCTTTTGCCCTTTGGCATCTTTTAAACATCATCAGGCGCCCTGTCTGTCCCGTCTGTGAGTGCAGAACAACCACTCACAAAGCAGCAGCTCAGGGATTACATCACACATATGGGTCCTCTGTAGGCCTGTAGGAAAACCTGGACATTTTCATCAATCTCAAAAATTCCCCCTGGATGCCCCGGACAGAACGTGAAAAATGGACATGTCCGGGGAAAAGAGGACGGTTGGTCACCCTATCATGTCTCCCTAATGCTTTCCATCTGACTTTGAGCCACAGTCTTTTGCCTAACCACAATGACATCATGGTGTTTACCACAAAAGGCTTTACACAACTGTAAACAGACTTTAATGCGTAAAACTGGTGGAGTTTCCTCTTGAAAGAGTCCCAAACCTCATCCAACTGTATTTACTGTGACTGAATCAGAGACGTTATGAGAAACAGGACTTCCAAAGTATCTTGAGTAAAGATGTTGGCAGGATTGTGCGTGATGGAGAGGATCCACCCAGACAACTGGATACTCGTCAATCACAAGCTGTTAGCCAACGATTATTTCTTTGATACCAACTGCTTGTAGGACCTTGTGTTCATCCGTTGATGATTAAATTTAGGTCCTTTTCATGCTTTGAAGAGGCAAAGCATGAAATGAACACGTTTATTACATGTTTGAGTGTTTTATTGGTGACTCTACAAATACAATAATGATAGCCAGAGTCTACCCTACCTCTTACCCTGTGACAGCTGGAATAGGTCCAACTTTCTCAACGAAGCTAAATTTTGATGATTTTGGTGGATAGATTTATTTTTTAATATGTTAGCAGATATTAGATTGATTTGAATAAAGGGTTTTAAATCCATTTCTTACTATTGTTAGCTTAATATTAAGACCTTTTGACTACTTTATTATGAAGCACTCCTGTAATAATTGGGTTATTAAAAGGTTTTTGGTGAATAAAAATGGTTTATAATTCGCTTACATATGATTCTGATGTAGGGCTCAACCATGTAAGCTGTAAATATGTTGAAATAGAGGCTTATTCTTTCTTTTATTACTACTATTATTTTTTCCTAATTAATAATATCCTCTAAAACTCTTAAGACATCTAAAGACATTTAAAAATATTTGTTCTGTGATGTGTTTATAAAATTAAAATGTAAGATTTTCAGAAAGTTGGCCAATATAATTAATTTTTGAGGGGTTTTTTACAATGTAGTTTTACTTCAGCATTTCTCGTGGATTTTTTGCTTTGTCATTTCAGGGGTTACTCAAGTGCAACTTACATACTCCACAAGTCATGAATGTAATTTTAAATAATTATCTATGACTGTTTTCATGGATAACATCAAAGACTGGAAATATTGCAGTAAAATGAGATAGATAACAGTTTGAGCAGTTTCTTTTAAGGTGTCTTTAATAAAGCAGTAATATTTTTAATACAATGCACTGTGGGTTTGTGTAAAATACAGTATTTTTGTCCAAACAAACTGCCTGATTGTCTTCTCCTTCCCTCTGTTTCCGTGTAGCTTACAGATTTCGGCCTTGCCAAGTTTTCCCAAAGTGTCACACGGAAATCTAAGAAGCACAGCGACGAAGAAGAAGGGGGAACTATCAGCTACATGCCCCCAGAGGCATTTAGCATCTCATACAACCCAACTCGGGCATCTGATATCTACAGGTAAAAGAGTCAATTTTTCCTTTGATATTTAGGAATTAGTACCAATGCCACATTTCACCTTTACACAAACATTAGATGGTGAACTTTGCATTCTAATCCACAGCCATTAACCACAGGCTCAGTGCTGGTGGGTAAATAAAAATACGAGTGGTAACACGCGAGGTAAACAGGTTCCAGGGAACTTGGCTGAGGAATAATTTTTCATAACTGTAATCATGTGACTTCCTCATTTGACAAACTGCAGCCAGTTGCTTAACTCCTCCCTCTGTAATCTGGTCGTGTTGTTGTTACTGATGTCGTGGAGCAGACTGACAAACTCGACAATGACTGCAGATATACATTATTATAATTGTCGTGTTTGATTTTCTCCATCTCTCTTTCAGCTATGGTATACTGTTGTGGTCCATCGTCACAGGAAAAGAACCATATCCACGTAGGTAGCTTCCATAATCTTCCCCTTCCTTGGCTCAAAAACAGCTTCTATCCCTATTTGACTCTGTTAATATGCATTCAATCATGTGATGCTCAGAGCCCCCTTTATAGCCAGTGTTTTTGATTCTAACCGGCAGCAAACTGAAGCCACATAGTGGAAATTCACCATGTGTAACCAGAAGACAGAACAACTAAAATAAAGACTCCACTGACTGTTTTCACACAATGATTCAGTAAAAAGGACCAGATGTTACAGTCCCTGATAATGCATTGCTTTAGATGGAGAGACTCTTGAGGGATGGCTGTTATGACTGTCTGTGATCAGCACAGAGTCTAAGGCTACGTTCACACTGCAGGCGAAAGCGCATCAAATCCGACTTTTTTAACCCTATGCGGCCCATATCCGATCATGGTATGACAATTTCAACGGCACAAATCCGATATTTTCAAATCCGACTTGGGTCACTTTCGTATGTGGTACTGAATCCGATACATATCTGATGTTTTAGAAAGCGACTGCTGTTTGAACGGTCATGTCGCATTAAATCCGTCTTTTACGTCACTGACACAAGGCAGACGCCAATTATCAGCGCCGGACAAGACAAATGAGAAAGCATGGCGGCGAAAACTGGAGACGGAGTGAGTCAATGGACAGAAACTGAGGTTTTGGACTTGATTAGCATATGGGGAGGCAATTCTATTCAAGCTAAACGACTCCATGTGCATATATACCTCTGCACAGAGGTAGCAGCCACTGCTCCAAATAAGGCCATTGTTAAAGCACGGGCTTTCTTTTTTCACAGAGTCCTTCTTTCTCTAATTAATTTGTCAAAATTCTGTCGGTTATGATTGTGCAGAAATTGATAGACTGCTGCAACAACACCTACTAGCTCTGTAGCCGCCATTTTTACTTCCATAAACAGAGCGCGTTGTGTGTGACATCTTCTTTTGCGCATGCGGGCCGCTTTGAGGGCCGTGAACGGTTCACACTAGAGCGCGTTTGCTGTCACATTTTATTTGTAGCGTAAACAACCAGACAAAATTGGATTTGATCAAAAAATCAGAATTGGGTGTTAAGACCTGCAGTGTGAACGTAGCCTAACAGATAGCGGTTACTTCCCAGTCTAAAAAGTGAAGCCCAGTTGGCCATCATAGAACCACTGGTTGCTTGAGAAAAATGCATATTTCCCAACTGGTGGATCCTGAATGTTTCTGTTAGTAAAATCAGCAGCAAAGAAAGTTCTGCACCAAAAGCATCCTAGTGATTGCCTTGATTGCTGGCAGATTGCAATAGTTGCCTTTAGCTTTTCATGTTAGTTAAAAAAAAAAACTTGTTTTGTTCAGGAATTTTTAGTAAAACTTGTGTCTCAGCTCTGTATCACAACATCATAACAAGTATGTCTGTGCAGGTTCTCAGTCATCCAGATCATCGTAGTCTAAAATGTACAGCTTTTACTTTGTAAGCGAACCTTCTCCAATCTCGCTTTGTGTCGCACTTCAGTTACAGCTCTGAGAGCAGCGGGACAGTGTTCGTAGATAAATCTGTTGCTTCCATTCAAACTATGCAGCAATATTCTTCTTCTTAAGTGATTTGTAGGATGGGGTTGGAAATCGTGGTTCTCCAAGATGCGCTCTCTCACATAGAGTGCGGCATCTCATTTGGTTTTCTTCACCAAATGTCACATTATTGTCAAACCTCTAAGTGGCTCACAGTTAATGGTACATGGTTAGCAGTCACATGTCTGCAAAACTCAAATAAAATGGCCCTGAAAATGGCCCTCGCTTTTTTAAAGACAAAATCCTGAAACAGTATGTCGAGAAAAACACTCTGCTGTCATTTTAAGTATGTTCCATGTTTATAGCTTGTTTTACCTCTGAAAGTCATAAAAATATATGAATAAATAGGACTGGTCTCAACTGAGCGGTTGCATCAAAAGTGCACATATTGAGTTTATCTGGTGAATTGGTTGGCGAAGAGGTACCTTTTAACATTAGCAGGCTTATTTGAAGTCATGCTTTTGGCCACTCAATAAGCTTCATGCAGTGTTATGCTACCCCGGAAGAGTGCAGAGATGATTAAAATAATCATCAGCGCAGAAATGTAAAATGTTGATGCTCTTCTGACGCACACATCCCTCTGATGCAGATGCAATGTCCAGCATAGTTCGTCTCCGCATCCCGCAGGGGGACCGTCCATCGCTGGACGAGATCCGTTGTCTGGCTGCAGGGCGTGCCGGGTTAGCACGACTAATGGAGCTCATGCAGAGATGCTGGGAGGCTAAACCTGCTCAAAGACCCACTTCTCATGGTAAGAAAACTGGGTGGGATGGTTGCCTTAGAGCCTGAGGTGGGGCCCTACTGACCCTGCCTGACCCTGCCAAGGGTCCCTTGAATTTATAATGATGTGCCTGAGGAGATGAGGCTTGCAGAATTAGTGACACAGTCTTGTAAACTTCCTTTTGCAATGTGGTCTTTCTGTTCACCCTTTTTATTGCTTTTTAAATTTGTTATGTGTATTAATATCATTAATACACATACACAATATTAGTATCGTATATATGCTTAAAGCATCTAGCATAGCTGGAGACTCTTGTTATTGATTAAAACAGGGCTAAGCAAATAAATGGAGATTTTATTTCTAAACCACATTTTAAACCAAAGTGCTTTACATGCACACAAAACCCAGCTTCCTTAAGAAGCTCAAATTTGGGTAAATTTGGTTATAAACTTGTGAATTATTTGGCTAATAAATAACAGTATAACTTTTAGTTTTAAACGGGTGGACTAATACATTTGTTAAGGACAGTATTTACTTTATATTTCACATTTTTAATTGCTGAAGAAATCTTTCAGACCAGTTTATCTAAACTCTGAAGAAAACCAGAGCAGCTTGGCTGTCCCTAATGTTTTGTCTTCACACCCTCTGCAGTGTGCACAATTGTGACAGAAGAGCTGTATAAGATGCACAAACGTGCAATTATTGACGCCGTTCATGGAGTGCTGAAGAAACTGGTGAGGGACAAACCTCTTGTTTTCATAAACATAAGTAATTTTGGTACTATGTGAAACTTTGACATGATGCAGCATATTATTTTGTTTTTTCGTAATTTATGTCACGGACTGATTTTCTGTTTCTTTTCCTCTTTCCAGGACCAGACGGAATCAGAGGAAATGACTGAGCAGTTTGAGAGGTTCTGTATTGCTCAGTCTGCAGGTCTGTTGTCCTGTAATCAGCATATATTATATTCTGTGATATTGTTTTATATGTTTCACAACACACATTTAAAGTGTACTTGTGAATACATTACAACTTGATATTTAATAGGTGTCACAGCAGGAAGAGCGATACACCCTGGTTCAGATATTTATGCTAAGCTTCACAGCTGGTGCCAGTAGCTATATTTACAGTATATTATATTCATGGCAAAAAGCCAATAAGCATATTTTTGAATGAGTGCATTAAAGAAAAAGTCTACAATATTTGAAAATGCACTCATTACATTTTTTTTGTGTCTGTGGCTATGTCATATTAGAGACTCAAGTCAATGCAAAGATAAGCTAATTTCTCACTTAGTGTCTGAATCATGAATTTTTTTCTGAAGCTTCCATTTAAAGTTTCTGTGTGAAACAGAGCAAAAAAAACAACAACCAAACTTCGCTACAGCTTTCAAGTTCTTCTAATTGTCTTCAACATGTAGCAATGTGAGCTCTATTTGTCTTTCCGGCTAGTAATGAACTGATGCTACAGAACTACAAAAAGACATTTTACAATAAAAAAATGTTAGTTTGTTTTATCAATATAATAACAATAATAATAATAGCAGTATATTTTTTGCAGCAAGCACCATAGTGAAACCTGCAAACATTTGTGAAGATGTCCCTACAGGGCGCCCGCCCATTCAGGTGAGCAGAAAGAGCCACGTTTGCTTGAGTTCAACGCTGACAAATTATATATAGTTGTTAGAAAGGATTAGCTCCAAACACCATGTAGGTTTGAAATTATAAAACAACCATCAGTGTTGGAGTCAGAATGAGCTGAGTGGCAAAAAGCAACATTCAAATACTCGAAATGTGCTGTATGGCATTTCTTTCCCTTTTGCCATGAATTGGCCAATACAGTAGTGTTTCAACACTGCGCTTCTTCAGTCATGGGGAAATACTGTGTGCATCACTTCCTACTGCACTAGGGGAATTTTCAAAGAGCAAATGTAAAATAAGCACGACATTAGCATTACATGTACAAGTCATGGAAACCCATGCCATGGGGCTCCTTGTGCAGTGTTTGTGCTGAGGGTAATGCCAGAGGAGGTTTGCAACTTTTAGGCTCAGTGACCCTGCTCTGTAACTTTACATGGTCTGAGGTACAGTGGTTCTCAAACACTTCCATCTTACAATAATAGCAGTTTCAGGGGATCGTTGACTAACTGGGAGGGAAGAAACTTGATAAACTGACTTGTTGCAACCATGGCGTCCTGTTAACAGTACCACACCGTAATTCAGTGAGGTGTTCAGAATGATCCACTCTTTCACATATGTTTGTAAAGACAGACTTTGTGGCCAGAGGTAGGACTTTATATACCTGCACACATGAGACTGAAAACACCTGAACTCAAAGATTAAGAGGAGAAGACCAATACTGTTGTCCACAATAGTTAATTTTATAATTAATTTTAAAATTTAAAAAAGGACATGTGTGTTCTGTCCTGTCTTCCTCCCTTCACTCACAAGTGGTCGCAGCAGATGGCCGCCCGTCCATGATCCTGGTTCTGCTGGAGGTTTCTTCCTGTTAAAAGGGGGTTTTTCCTTCCCACTGTCACCATGTGCTTGATCACCCTGGGTCAACACACCTGAATCAAATGATTAGTTCATTACCAGGCCTCTGGAGAACTTCAAGACATGTCGAGGAGGTTATTTAGCCATTTAAATCAGCTGTGTTGGATCAAGGACACATCTAAAACCTGCAGGACACCGGCCCTCGAGGCCTGGAGTTCCCCCACCCCTGGTTTAAGAAGCCATCAACCTGGAAAAATCCCTGGAATCATCCCTTAGTGAGGATGGTTGCTCTCCCCCCCATAACAGACTGATAGACTTTCAATTCAGGTTACATTTATACTAGAATCATAAAGTGTACTTTTCTTGAAGAACTAACTAATGATTAATATCTAGAACTGGTGGTCTAGTGTTTGTTTTACATTAAGGTTCACATTGTGCCATCACTGAACATAAAAAAAAATCCAAAATAGCCTTTCAACATATTGTAATTCAAGTGGTCTGAATGGAAACTAGACTTCTGCAATACATTGTGGTTTAAATTTCATAATAGAAAATAGTCCATATAGGAAGTAAGACCAAGTGGTGCAATCATCTAAGTAAAGGACTTTCACATGAGGGGGATGGAAATGGACTCTTACGTTAAGCCAAAATTTAACGCTGACTATGAATCACATACATGTAATCATATTTGTGTAATGAGTGGGGCGTAGATTACCACACATTTAATTCTATTGTTTCACTTGAAAAAAAAAACAAGAAAAATCTAAAGTTTAAAACATTACAGTAAGTGTAGATGCTTTCCAAGATGTGTATTTTATAGATTTATTCATAAAAGAAATAAGTTAATGTTGTTTGTACATTTTCAGCGTTTCTTGTGAAAGAACAACAATCGTGAGAGACTTTTAGTGGAAAGTATGTGTGTGTTTTTTTATTACCATTATTAGTATCAGTGTTACTTATCTTGAGCCCTAATCCAAAGGAAGTTACACTGCGGTAAAGCTCATCAGCCACTGTCATCACAGTTTTACACACTGTCACTACACCAAAGCCACAGGAAGCATCTAAATAATTTTCACTACCCTCGAATCCCATTCAGACCCTGTAAGAACTGTAAGAAAATGAGGCTAGTAAAGATTGTTTATCCTCACTTTATTCCACATTCTTCATCTTTGCTGTAACTCGAAGGTTTAAACCGTGTCACACAAAACCAACAGAGCAATTATTTTATTTCCTTTTGTTACAGGAAGTGGCTGGCAGTTGGTCTGCAAATCAAAGAGACAACACAAGAGTCAAAGGTAAGAAGGAAGTTGTTGCTGAAGCAGAACAGAAACGGCTGACTGATGGGGGAACCTTTTGTTGTAGTCAAATAGTGTCTGTTGTGGCTTCATGTCTGAAGATAAATGTGTTGCCTTCCAGAATCGCCTTCACATCGAACTGCCAATGTGTCTCAGGTGGACCATCCCCACTCAGCAGGCTATAAAATTAAACCATCCTCTGTTCAGCCCATTCAGTCGCAGCCCCCGTCAGCTCCTTCGAGGAAGCCGCAGAATGGATCACTGAAAGGCATGCGCCCACCTTTTAAGCAAAACCATTTCTCTCAGTACCAGGTGTGTGTTCGTTGTTTTTCACCGACCTAAAGACTTTTTCAGCTCTGATGTTTTTAAATTAAAGGAGCTTAAATGTGCTAATTAACTTCATAATTTAACCTAATTCAACACTTACCAGGTCACCAGCAGAGATGGGCAGTAACATGTTAAAAGTAACGTGTTACTGTAATCCGATTACTTTTATCAAGTAACGAGTAAAGAAAGGGATTGTTATGCAAAAAAAAGTAATTATGTTACTGTTACTTTCCCATAAGCACGCTGTGTTACTGCATTACTAAAAATTCAATTGTATATGATGGATTATGCAGAAAAAATAGAATTGGGCTGAAAGGTCTATTGCTTTATTTAAGTTGTGTATCATGTTTTTAAAAAGTAACTAAGTATTGAAGCAAGTAATTACTTTTAAAAATAAGTAAACAGTAAAGTAACTGGATGACTTTCTTGGAGAAATAATCTGTAATTAGTAACTAATTACTATTTTCAAGTCACTTGACCAGCACTGGTCACCAGTGAGCTGGTGAGGGTTATGTTCACTACCCTTTTTTCCTATATGGTACATCCAGTCTGGAATCTCAGAAGGCCAAATGCATGTATAATATGTGATTTAATGAATGGATGAATGTGTGTGAATGTTAGATATTAAGGAACTTAGGTGTAGAAAAAAGTGGTTGTATGAATGGCTGTGAATGAGGCATGTTGTATAAAGCGCTTTGGGTCCTTCAGCAGAGTAGAAAAACAGTATACGAGAACTAGTCCACTTTTCATAACTATTTTATGAAGATTGCTTGTTTAGCATACAGCTACCTAACCCTAATGTTACTTGCATGTTGCCTCATAAATGTTAAAATGTGTCAAAATAAAAGCAATTCTAGTAAAAATATATGCTGGCAGTAGTTAAGAACATGAAAAGAGCAAACTTGTCCAAAGTGTCCAAAGCTCTGCTGACTCAATAACTGCAGAGCTCCAAACATCATCTGGCATTAATATCAGCACAAACATTATACAACAGGAGCTTCATAGCATGTGTTTCCATGGCTGAGCAGGTCCTGTAGGTGTTATGTGAAAGTGTCCCATTACTTTAGTCCAAAACAGAGGGCCAAAATCTTCAGTTAGATTTGAGCTTCAGTCATCATTTCTTATGCTATGAAATATTTTGATTAAAAAAAAAGATTAAAAAGTTTATTGCATGACACACAATTTTTAGCCATGAGATGAAACATGGTACGCTCCATTTCAGCTTCATGTTTACTTTAACTTACTTTATCATTTACAGTTCACAGCGGTGGCTGTGGCTCAGGAGGTAGAGCAGGTCGTCTACCAATTGGATGGTTGGTGTTTTGATCTCAGGCTTCTGTTGGTTGCATGTAAAAGTATGTTTGAGCAAAATACTGACCCCCGATGTATCCACTGAACAATGAATGTGTTAATATTAGGTTAAAAACACTTAGAATGTAGGAAAAAAGTACTTAAATGTGAATGACTGAATCAGGCTTGTGGTAAGAAAGTGCTTTGAGGGTTCAGTTAGGTTAGTGTATTAGGGACGTCGGTTCTCAGTGACATCATAGAGGTCCTAAAGTAGAAAAACTGAAAAACAAAAAGAGCTGTCTGAAGCCAAGAAAACCAAATGAAATGTTTCCAAAATAGTTGTTAGCAAAGACAAAAACTAACATGATTCGCTTTTATTCTGAACCACTTTAAACAAATATTCTTTTCTCTGCAGCGTCAGTCCTCCAGCCCTGGGAATTTCTGCTATCCTGCCGCACCTAGAGTCAACATGCGCTTCTGCAATGTAGTTGGATTACAACTTGGCGACAACAACACCATGCACATCTGCGCCACAGATCCTCTAGAGCGGAAGAGGCACCCAACAGCACCATCTACCGTTAACGTCCCTCCGCCACACTTGGGAGGCTGGGGGAACATGGCTGGAGGAGTTGGCTGAGCGTATTCTCTAATCTTCCCTCTTTTTTTTTAGCTTCTCAAATTTGAGATCATATTTAAGGTTTTTTTTTTGGTTTTTTGCATGTTTGTTTTTTAAAATCTGTTGTAGTAGATTTTTATATCTGGGCAGGTTTCCGAAAAAGCTTTTTGTTTTCTACTATTTTCTGTATTTATTCTGTTTATTTTGTTTGAGATGCTGAAACCAGTGAAAAAAAAGATCACACCTTTCTTTTGCACTGTCAGCAGTACAATTATGGGCCAAGTCTGGTCATATGGTTGATGCTTTTTCATCAACTGTGGTCAACAAATATCCAAAGCGGCGGTGCCAGGAGATCATCTTGAGCCAGAAATCGCCTTAACGATAGACTGACTATTAATCACAACAAGTCAATATGTGTTTTAAAACCAAACGCAGGATTTGCATTGATGCATCGGTCTCCAACTCCAGGCCTCAAGGGCCGGTGTCCTGCAGGTTTTAGATGTGTCCTTGATTCAACACAGCTGATTTAAATGGCTAAATTACCTCCTCAACATGTCTTGAAGTTCTGGTAATGAACTAATCATTTGATTCAGGTGTGTTGACCCAGGGTGATATCCAGCGTTGGGGAGTAACGGAATACATGTACCGCCGTTACTTATGTTTGCTTACACATGCTGATTTGTTGGTGCGTTACGTGTAGCTGAGATGTTAAAAAATAAAAGAAGCTGCATTAGTAAGGTTTGAATAGCAGGTGGGTCAGAGAAGTGTGTCTGGGACCACATTAGGAATATCCACTCTTAAATAATAGAGAGTGGATTTTAAGTCGAAACTTTTCTCTTACAGTGATAAACTGCATGTACAGTGTCCTCATTATTTAATTTTTTTTCTATACACATGCTTTTTCTTCATTACATTTTAAAAGTCACTTATATTAAAGTGTCAGCTTAACCTAAATTTCAATCAAGAATTTTTGTTTTTTGTTTCTTGCTCAAGAAACACATTTTTCACTGTGCTGAAGCGTGACGTAGCTTCAATGAAGTGCTGGAACAATGCTGTGTGAAATATTTATTTGGTATGGTTGTGTTGTATGTGTGCAATGTTCTCATATTAGGATGGTTTTTATTTGAACTGTGCCATTTTTTTTAGCTGAAATCATCCTAATGTGTATCTGATTTATTTTAAATGATGGGTAGGTAATGTCCCGAAACTGGACATTTTAGATAATGGGACGCAAAAAACATTTATTGTTTTGAGTCCGACATGTTGTAATTTCAGATTTTTATCTCAAAACTTACAGTTAAATCTCTCAAAATTTCTACTTATTCAAAAGTTTGAATCAGTAATTTACAATTTTGAGATAATAACTTGAAATGTAAACTTTATGTTTAGTGTTAATTTTTTTCCTGTGAACTTTGTGTGGAAAGAAAAAGGAAAAATTCTGATGTTACTTTAAAGAAAAAAACCCCCTGACAAGTTAATAAATATACTAAGAAGTTATTGGTGTTGTATTTCCTTTACATTTTTTATGTTTTGTTATCTGCTCTTATCTTATTTCAGACACCAACATAAGCAAGTTCCTGAACGCGGCAGCGGCTTTAAAAATGTTAGAATAAGAATGCACATCTACCATTTGTAACGTGTGACAGAAATGCAAAAAATAAGAATAAGTTAATTTTTAAGCTATCAGTCAGAAAGTTGTTTAAGTATTTCATTTTTATATTGATTTGAGTAATATCTCTGCAGAGGATTTTTATCATCAGAATCATTTATTAAGCATTTTAAACAGTTAAAGAACACACTAAGACTTTAATAGGTGTTTATTTTAGGTTATTTATTTTGTTTTACCATGCTTAACATGTCATAAAACAAAAACAGGGAAACTTTTTAGAAACCTGTTTAAAACAAATATTATGTTGTTATTTATCCAGCAAAGAACAAACTGAATTTATGTTTTCATACCCAAATTTGAGCGAGCACCTTGGGCTTACATATGAGGAGTCAGAAATGAAATGAGTCAACCACTAAAACTAATGTTCCTCTTAATGAACATGAGTAAATAACTATAATTGTAATAAAAAAAAAAAAATCTGCTTCACTATTTTTTCGGTAAAATAGTGCATTGGAAAATTAATAGATGACAGCAATAATTGTATGTCATGGTCTTCTGCATATTCCAGGATATGAAATAAAATAATGTTTTGTATGGAGTGGGGCCAGTGCAAGGTGCCCGGTATCAGCCAGGGGGGTTTCTCTGTGAATTTCACATTCCTGTGACGCTTTGCTAGGTGCTTGCTCAGATTTGAAGTTTAACTTTCGCTGTAGAGATAAGTTTTCTTCCCACACAGAGTGTACTAATGTTTTTGTCACTTTTTATGGAATCAATCTCAAAGTAATATCAGTACTTCCAAACTTTAAATGCTGCATGGTTGTCTCTCTCCCGCACTCCATATTATCCATTGTTGATCTACACACGCCTGTTGCTGCCACGGATGTCGCAGGCTCTTATGTCATTGTTATGAGACACTCTCACAAACAATTTCACGGTTTAGTAACGCAGTAATGCAGTGTGCTTATGGAAAAGTAACAGTAATCTAATTACTTTTTTGCAATAGTAATCCCTTACTTTACTTTTTACTTGAAAAAAGTAACCGGATTAAAGTAACACATTACTTGTAACGCATTACTGCCCACCTCTGTCAAGTTCACATGTCTTACTTTGTTGTTTATTCCTGTTTTATTTTGGCAGTCTCTTGTCCTGTGTATGTCATGCTCCCTCCGTCTCTTTAGTCTGTAGTAGCTCCGGCTGTGTTCCCACCTGTTGTCCATCCTCTCGTTGTCCTGTGTGTGTATTTAAGTCCTCAGTGTCCCTGTTTGTTGTATGTTCCCTTTGTTTCCTGTCACTCTGGTTTGTCTGTTTCTATTAGTGTTTGTATTTTATTTTTGAGTACTGTGTTACAGCAAACTACCTCCTATAGTTTACTCCCCTTGTTTCTGGGTCCTACCTCTGCCTGCCTCACAGCTGTACATGACATCATATTTAAGCATTAAAAAATATAATTTTGAATAAAGACCTTATATATACTGGTGGATCATTCATGATTGAAACATAAAAGTTTATTTTGGTAATTACCAATGCTGTTAATTTAGGGCCACTGTGCCGTAAACCTTACATTGGGTTGTGGTCTAATAAATTTGTTGAGGGGAAGATTCACTCCGCTCCCCTGTCTGTAGGGGGCACTGCTGCTTCTTTGTTCAGTGATTCAGTCCAATTACTGATGTGTAGCCATGTCTTTTGTAATCTGCATCAGTATTTGTAAGTTTACTTTAGCTGTGGTGGTGTTTTTGTGAACGTTCCCTGTCACATTTTCTGTGTTTGTCTTTAACTTTGAAGACGTTACAGAGTTTATCTCGCTTTTGGAACCAAAGACTGCACTTCATGTTGTTTTTGTACTCCAGACACGACTCTCTAAAGTGCTAACACAGGCCTCTGCTGTGCACCGGGACGTTGACACTAATAGGTTGTGAAGGTCCAGTGTGAACTCAGCAGGCTCCTGGCAATGGTTTCATTTTCTACTGCCAGCCCTCCATCTGTCACCGGATCCACCGCTGAGAGGCGCACTGTCGCTGTGCGCACTGTGCGTCAGAGGGAGCGACGAATACAGACAGAAATTCATGTATAATTCATGACTTTTACAAAAAAAGCTGCAGTTTTCATGACTGAAAATTCTTTCTATGTGAGAAAAGTGCCTGCATTTTTATGGGCACAGTAAAAATCTCAATAGTACAATATCTCTTACCTTCAGGACAGCTCTTGGGACAAACAGCAGGGAGGCCTGCTATTTTCAGAACAACCTTCTGTTTGCACAGAGCGATTTATAGAGCATATGTAAAGTGTAATAGAGGGTGTTTGGGGGCCACAATTGTGTCAGCATTTAACTAAGGACATATATGGTAAGCAAAATGCAGCCTTTGTGAAGAAAAGGGTAACAGTATGCCCAATAAATAAACAGAAGAATGGTTAACAAGCTTGTATGGGCCTCTGTTTATTTGAATAAGCGATATTATAACTGAAAAGCTAAACTAGTTGATGTAGTCTACCTGTAGTTTCTAAATAAAAAAGTAAACTTAACAGTTTCACAGCTTCCTTTGAGTCACATCAGTATTTTTTTTTTCTGTAAATCAAGCTAGCTGTAGCTAGCTGCTCTAAGGCCTCACCTGTGCTAATTCGAATCACTGAGCTGGACATCTCAATGTTTACTTTTGGAGTATTTTTAATGCAAATATCTGACGCATATTATAGTTTGGTATGCATCACTTTCACTTCTGTTATTATATAGAATATATATTATTATTTAGATATATAGCACTCATTAGCATAGGCCTGAGTGAAAGCTACAATCTCTATGGTCCATGATTCAAAAACTCGTTTTAGCAGCAAGAACTTAAAAAATCTGGCCAATATTTTTTTCCTTCATTCTGTTGCAGATTTGGTGCTGTGCTTTCATTTGTTTTTAGATGAGCCAGTTTGAGCCAAGCTTTAGCTGTCAGACAGATAGCCTCACATTTGACTTGAGAGTAATTTGGTATACAGAGGCCGTGTGAGTGACTGCACAGTGCCCTGGTTGAATAAAAGAATTAAGTCATTGTTAGCCAATGAGTGTGCTGTTTCTCAGTCAAAGATGCGTATTGCTCACATCCCATTTCAAAACACAAAGAACATTGAAAAGCTTCAGACTGGATTTTCACAAAAACATCTAATCTTTGTATGTCTGCTAGCTAGCTAGCTAGCATACTGCTAACTTCTAACTTTGCCCACATTTGTCAATCCTCTTTATTATGACAGTCTGTATACTTAAGACGACAATGAAGTGCTACACTGAACATTTTAATGAAAGTGAAGTATCTTGGATCATATTCTCCTTTGTACCTTTCTGAGATAAAGCATTTTAACTGGCAAGCTAGCACTGAAAATATTAATTTGTTAGTGCTAATAGATTGATGCAGTCAGTACACACAGTTATTTTCTTTATTGGCCATTTCTTATTTCATGCATTAAAAGGAAAACTGCAAGCAACCACAGACTAATGACAGAAAAACACACAATAAGCCATAAAAATGCGATGAAAATGGAAAATACATCCAAGATTATTTGGTGCAAAGTGAATTCACCAATTCATCGATACACATCAAGATGCGTCAGTGCAGTTCAATGTATCAGTTAATTCCTCTTCCTTTGTGTCGATGGCTGTGAAAGTAACAAAGAACTCTTAATGTTACACCCGCCCACCCCTCCACACCTGTGACTATGGTCGGAACATCAACTCTCATAATCCTACCTCAGTCAACCCTACAACGGGAACACCAGAAACCCAGAGAAGGTGGAGTACTTCCACCCTCCCATTAGGTTCCCCCGCTCCAGTTTGAGGTAAGCCTTGTCCCCCCTCTCCATAATCACCAGACCCGCATTGGTGGCAGCTTCCCTGGTCACATCCTGGTCACCTGCGAAGGCTGAGATCACAGGCCAGCCGTTGAGAACCAAACTCACCTGGGAAAGCAGGATGTAAGATTTGTAAGGAAAATTTGGTTAGAAGACAGTGTGTTAAATCTGTTTTGGTGAGAAATTAATTGTCCTCTGTATCTCTATGTATGCCCTGTAAGCTGTTAAACAAGCGAAACAGATGCTAAGCATCTCTAAAGCTCACTAATTCACACGAGGTTGTCATAGTGCATTGGCAAAACTCCTTGATTAAGTTTAGGGAATAAAAGGGGATGAGCTTGGTCCATAGAGCTCTGTACTGTATGTACTGTACTGTATCCTAGCACAGTATGTACTGTATCCTAAAACCTCCACATCAGTGCTGCTACAGGAGTAGAAGAAGTAAAAACTGAATGAAATCACCCCCCCGAAACTCTTCCTCTGTATAATCTGTGAATTATTCTCTCTGCACTGATATCATTAAAATAGCAGTAAGAAGTAAAACTGCACTCATGTCCTCAACTCTGGAGGCAGAGGCACAAAGTTCGATGTGATGTGTACAACTGCAACTTCATTTTTGTCGTACAGCGCCATCGCGAAAGTGAGAATAGCGTCCATAAATGGACGATTAGAAGTAAAGCTACACAGGGAAACAACCAGCTCTACTGAAATAACACTGAGAAGCCCGTAAATTCATTCGCAGATATTAAGTCAGGGGACTGAGGCTGTTTGTGGTGAAAGATGTGATCTTTATTTATAGTTGTATTTTAAAGGAACACAACCTTTAGTGGCCATGTGAATGAGTGCATGTAAAACAGAATCAGGTATGTTTGGAGGCTGATGCAGTTTTGATGATTGTGTGTCTATACATCAGTAGAATCAATTTTAAATGGAAGAGCAGACTTCCAGCTTTAATTCAAGGGGTGGGACAAAAACCTCACACTAATGGTTGATGAATTACAGCTGTTTTTAAACAGACTCTCAGATTTGCCCCTTCCTGGGACTCCTGTCAGTACTTCTCAGGTCCCAGCTCATCTGGTAATGTGTGGACATCACAGAAGAACCAGACTTTAGCATCTCTATGTTGTTAATTCACAAACTTTAGAACAGAAATAAATCTAACTTTTCTTTGAGAAACAAACAGATGCGTTCAGTGTTACGTGACGCTTTTACGTTTTTGTTCTTACTTGTATCGTCTGCCGGTTGTAAACTTTGACAACATGAAAGCTGAAACTGTAGACTCCTTTTCTGGGTGCCACAAAGATGCTTGTTGCTGGATCGAAATGGCTGCCAACGTTCACTATGATCTAAGAAGGAAAAGAGAGAAGCAAAGAGTTTCACAAATTCAACCAACCAACTAACCACAAACGTGTAATCCATAATCAGAAATCTGTAATCACTGGAAGTCTTTTTGTGGCTTTCACTGAGCCTCCACTGTGCTCGTCCTCGGAGGAGAACAAGACAAGGAGGGAGAAAACTGGCAGTGAGTCACTCCGTCGTAATAATGCTTTTCTGTGAAAGCCTTTTTTCTGTTTGTACAGTGTGATCAGTAACTGGGGACTTTAATGGCAATAAATCAAGTTTAGTAGCAGCAGAAGAGGCTGTATCTATAAATGGCGATGGCAGTCTGTTCTGGTTATTATTAAACTGGCTGGCTGGTCAGTTCACCACTTTGGTTTCTCAGTAAACTGTTTATGCATGAGATTTTCTCACAGACATCAAAGCTCCTCTTTTATCGACTGTTTCTTGTAGTCTTATTTGAGAGTCCTGACAGTCATGCAAAATGTAACTTGCAAAATTTGCCTGCTGACCTGCTATTTCTATGCATATGGATAGAGGTCTTTAGTATAGTGGTTTACCTAACAAGCTGGAGACAAAATTAAAGCGATTGAGATGGTTTGGACTTGTGCAGAGGAGGGATAGAGGACAAAGGGAATGAATATGGGAAAAGAGAAGCCCACAGAGGAGGTTCATGGGTGTAGTGAAGGAGGACACGCAGAGGGTTGGTGTGACAGAGGAGGATGGTAAGGATGGAGTGAGATGGAGACAGAGGAGGAGACAGATAATCCACTGTAGTGACCCCTAAACGGAGCAGCCAAAAGAAGAAGGAGGTTTACATCTAACAAGCCAGAAATCTCAGTTTGATCCTGGGTGGAGACACAAATCTCTTTGTGGTTACATCAGGAAGTGCAAATCTGCCAAATCAAACATGCAGAGCTACCTGCTGTGGTGGCTCCTTGTAAATAAGGGAGCAGCTGAAAGTAGATTCTGCACAGAGTTGTTTAGTTGGGACCTATTTTCCTAGGTTTGCAATTTATTTATATTTTTACTTTTTTATTCCAATATGAAAATTCACCTGCACACAAAGGGACATAAACTGAGACCTGACCTACATACACACATGGCTCCCCACAAGAGCTTCACAAGACTGCTTCATGCTGCTGGTTTTAGAATCAGAGGTTTATTAATTTAGGGGTTTAGTAATACACTTTATCTTTTACTTATTTCAAAGCTTCCTTGGTTTTAAGTTGGAAATTTTGAAACAAAGATAATCTGGTCTGGTATACAAATGTGTCGTCAGTGTTTTCCATCTTTCTGTGTCCAAACAAAGCATGTTTCCTTTGCGCTGTTTCCTTGTGTGATGCTTATTTAATATTTGCATTAATTTCTGTATCATTCCTTTTTGGTTGTTTCCTGTTTTACTTTGAAAGTTTGTTTTCTTTCCTCTCCTGTGTTAGTTTTGTTTACTGTCCTTCCTTGTCCTGTTGGCCATTCCCTAATCAGCTCTCTGTCTTTGTCACAGTGTCTGTGCTTCCCTGCATGCTGCTCTGTGTTGACTGGACTTCTGTTTGACATTTTGGATAGTTTTTGAGATAAAATGCTAGTTTTCTGCCTGCAGTGTCCTGGATTTGGATCCTCTCCAGATTCAATACAAAATGCGGTCTATGTCCTTGAAACGTAAGTGTCTGTTGACCATTTTTAGAGTGCAGCAGAAGGTGAAGCGTCATTTTTGGTTGAACTCATGAAATGCAACCAAAACCTTAACTTGCACCACACTATTCCAAAAACAAGCCTTAAAACCCACCTGGTCAAAGTAGATGGTCATGGTTCGGTTGCTCATCTCTGAGGGTTCGTGGTTGGTGTTACGAATGGCTGAAAATGCCACCCGTCCAGTTCCTGACCTCACTGACATGCCCAGGGCATTACCTGACGGCTCCGCCGACGGGGTGGAGTCGCACACCACCAGACACTTTCCCTCCAACACGATCGGCTCTGTGTCATTTTGGCAGCTGACCTCAGAGGGCCCCCGGTGGACGAGCAGCAGCAGTCCGACGACAAAGACGGAGTGGGCATCAAGGTAGAGTGCAGGGGTAAACGACAGACAAGACATCTTTTTTTTCTTCGCGTTTCTTCTGCAGAATGGTCACCACAGCTCTTTAGCGAGACTCTTCTTGGCGCGCACCTCACTTTACCAGCGGGGTCATAATTTCACCTGGAAAGAAAACATCAACCAGGGCTTTGTCTCATCTCTTTGGAGATCAGACGATTCAGGCACTCCTCAGCTGGCTTACTACTGACAGGAAGTCCATAAATGCGCAGAATAAGTGGCGGCGTCCGGTCCCTCACACCAGGGCAGGAGTGGCCATCAGCCAAGTGTGCTGAGTCAGAAGTCCAGACTGGATTGAAGCTTCAGGCCTGCAAATCAGTAGTGCACATGACACAGTTATTCACATGAAAACATTGCACGAAACTCGATGTGACTGGATTACCTGATCATCTTTAGTTTGCAAATAAACTTACTGGTGAACAAAAACCTGAACCTTGGTGACTCCTGCCCCTAGTTTGCTTCAACAACCCAATCCACCATTTTTACATATCTTTAGTCCTTTAGAACAAGTTCATGCATCAAAATATTAAGTATACAAAAAAACACTATCCTCGTTCTTGTTCTGCGTTTTAATAACAGAACATGACGACTTTGAAAACAGGCTGAAAACACAGCACGGTGCTGCTGGAGAAAAGTTGTGCGCCTCAGCACAGTTAAAATCTATCAAACCCGCATTGCTGTAAATGTAATAAAAAGCCCATCCCGGTGCTCTGCCACATCGCCGCTTAATTAAATGGTGAGAATATTAATAGAAAACTGCTTTATGTTGAAGCAGAAAATAAATAGAAGTGATGAGGTAATGCTTTGGCCAGGAAGAGGCCCGCGTGAGTGACGCCAGCTGGACTCAGGAGGGGGTACAGCGGACTATCACAATCCCACCGCCGAGAGGCCATCTGTGGGTAAACACTCCCACTCATTCACCTCGTGCACCTTTCCAATTTAATCCCTCTCTCTCTCTTTGCACTTGCATTCCTTTACACAAACACGCTTACTATTAAAAAAGCCACTGTTTTAAGAAGCAAACACAAGAATTCAGACAGTACTTTGATAAATTATAGAAGAACCTTTAAATGTATTAGCATTTCCTTGTGTGACATCAGAGCTGTTGTCCCAAAAAATCCTCAAAAGCATCGACAATAAGTGCAATGACAAAAAGTACAGTCGTTTTAACGAGAGCGACCCTCAAAGAAAGAATCTGCAGATGCTCCATCACCCACCTTTCACTTCGTCAGCGTTCCTCCTGCAGCAACATACAGAAACCAGCTTAGCTCAGTAAAGTTAGAGCTTCGTTTCACACTCACCTTCAGCTTTATCTCTCCTCCTCTCCCCCTCTCTCTCTCTCATTCTCCCTCTCTCACTACATCTCTGTTCCAGGGGACCCCTGCGTTCGAGCAGACGTTTAATCACATCACGAGCGTTGCCGTCCTTCTGTTTTCACCGTTCCTCAAACCCACCCCCACTCAATCCCGACTTAAAGGATTCATCACAAACTCACGCGTATCCCTGCTATAATTAAAAAAATGTTTTGTTTTTTAATTAGTCAATGACTATTAATAGGTGATAGCGGGGACAAATAGCTTTTTTCCCCCCTTTTTAAACTACATTCATCAATTTAGACAGGTATATCGCCATGGTAACTTATGCAGTGAACAGGGTATGTTTCAGATTAGAGATCAAGAGGTATGAAATCACCGCCTACTGATGGACCAGTGCTCCAGAAAATCACCATCCCTGAAGATTCCTCAGACTTCTGAGTGGGTGTAAATTTTTAACAGCATCTAAAGTGTTTATGTCTTCCCGATGAGCATCAGTAATAAACATTCATAGACACATCTTTATTCCCAACTTTACTGGTTTTATTTCCTTTATTGTTCCATTAAATATCCTAAAACAGAGCAGCTATTTGCAGTATTTTTGTGTAGTCGTGGATCTAATTCACTCAGAGAGTTACATTTATTCTTTACTCTCATATCATTAATGACACTCAAGCCTGCAGCTGAGAATAAAAACAAAAACTTAGTTTACATTAATTTAATGAAATACTTGACTGTAATCCATCAGATTGTGCTTTGTCCTAATGATAGAGCTCTGTTAGAGAGATAAGTTAACTTACAAAGTTTGTATTTTTGCCATATTTTTGTTCCTGCCTTCCAAAAAGCTAAAATTTATTAGCATAGTGGCGCTCTTCCAGTCTTTCTCACCAAAGTGTTTAAAGCGCTCGCACATTCATTCTGTTTTTAAAACTTAACTACTGCGCAGAGCTTTTCCTCGCACACACACCCACGCTGCAGCTTTGTCTTTCAGGCCGTATTGTGTGTTTAACCTCTACACCACCGTTTGTGATTGGTCACATACTGACACCTGCCCTGTGGAAACACTGAGTCAACTTATCATGCTGATAACCAGCTTTGTGTGTCCGCTTATCCTGATTGTCAGTGTTAAGTTCAGCACACTCAGGGTATTTTCCATTTTCTGGATCTGCTCACTCTGATTCAGAACAGTAGCCTAGTAAAATGAGCAGAACAACAATTAAAGCTTAGGAGGGAGGAATAAAACCATAAAGATGCTGAGTACTTACGTCTGCCCACATCCTGCAGAACTGTGCTCTGAAGTCGGACTCGGAATCGCTTAAATATGTATAATACTCTTTATACTATGTTATTTAATTGTTACATACAAATAATATTAAAATGTGTTTTCTGGGAACCAGTTTGAAGTTTTTAAGAGTGCTGCATGAAAGGATGCTTTGATTTATGAGAGAATTTTGTTTAGAAAGGTAAATTACCACCACGTTAGACACGATCTATCGAGGTGTTGCAGAGGAAACAAAGAATTTACTCATTTAAAACTGGTTAGCACTGCTGCACCTACAGAAACCGACAAGCTTCTTGTTTATAATAAAATGTTTGATGTATTTTTTTTACTGAACACACACCACACCTGTTTAAACCTTTTTCTGTTAACAGGGTCTAAAGACACTTTTAACTAACAGTTATATGAGCTGTGCACATTTTTTTGTTTCCATGATGGGTCTGATGGTGGATGATCTCTATCATACGATTCAGTGTTTCTAAGGAGGTAATAAAGGAAGCACTGAAGCATGTTTTTAAGTAGTTAGAGGAGCTCTTATGAGGCCTGTCATGGATACTTCACAGGGCCCTCTGTTGATGTAATCTGTGTGTGTTCTGAGGTGCTGGGATTTATGTTTTTCTGTGTGTGAGTGCAGGAAAGTAAGTCGTTCAGTTTGTTGTCTGGGCACTGATATAGGAAATGTTTCAGGGTGAGTTTTAGGTACTTTCAGCACAAATCTGATGAAACACAAGAGTTTTAAAAGTTTTATGCCTTAGAACAAACCAAAAATGAAAACCTATATTCTGACAAATCTGTCTGATGACATAGAACATATTCCCAGAGTCTGAAAAAAATACACAAATACTAATTTAAGGCCTTAATGTTCAAACATTAAAGCTGGATTTCTCCTCTATGTGAAGCCTGATGCGTGTGAATGAATATAATGGTGAGGTGCAGCTTATTTAGACCTCACATTAAAATATACAACAGACCAGCTTCCTTCAAAATAACAGGACACAAAAACGCTTCATATATTTGAGTTTTCTTTGTTTTTCTTCTTTTTTTTTCAAAAAACTAGAATTTATTTTCAGTTTCAACGTTTGCATCTCAAGTATAGTAAATAATAGTCTAGTAGTATTTTAAAGATTTGAATAATAAAAGTTAAAAACCCGCTTTGCACACACTTCATGACAGAGAGAGCAAAACTTACTCCCATCTTACAGGGTGTACAGGTTTTTGCATGCTAGGGTTTGCACACTCAAACAGAAGTAACTTGCTATCTTAGCCAGTGGCAGGGTTGCTTAATAACATTGTGCACACTGTCCACATCACCTGTGGAACAAAAACTCCTGCGTGAGACTCAAACTACAGTGTTAGTGCCTCTTCCAGCTGGACTGCCTGCTAATGCAGACATGTGATATGTGGTTTCTGTAGGAACAACCATTTTAATCATCTAGGGGAAGCACTTGTTTAACCCAAAAATGGTTCAGAATAAGAACTAAAATATTACTTAGCATCACATCATACAGTTAAATCGATGCCTGTGTCCTGTTCTTCCCTGACACCTCCCTCAAGAGGACAGATAACCAGCGGGGCCACGTTTCTCCCGTTGTTTTGAACACAGGGGTTGAAATACGGGTAGAGAGGCTCACTGAAGCTGCACCCGCTGTAAGTATAAATGTGAGTCTTTGCCTCTGCGTCATAGAAGGACACCGACCCTTCCTCATAGTCCAGGAATATGCTGACTTTCTTGGGGATTTCGTGAAGGTTGAGGGTGATCGAGGGTCCGGCGCAGGCGCTCAGACTGCCACCTTTTCGCCGGCAGATGGCCCAGTAACCATTTTCAGGGCGAACTGTGATGGCACCTTTCCTGTTGATGGACTCCTGGGCCACACCAAGATCCCAGTCTGTTTTATCCCCAACCTGAAACACAGTGTACAAAGAATTAGATGGAAAAAGCAAGAGGAAGAGAAAAGAATAACCACTTTTAAAACAATTCATAGCTTCTTTTTTCCTGTTGTAGTGAAAACTTAGTTTAATTTCTTTATATTTTGCTAAGAAAATGGGACATTGGTGAAGAGATTTATTAAATTGTGCAAACATACATGTAAATACAGAGTATAATGCAAAAACAGAATTTGCATGTTGGCTGCCTTCAGATAATCCCACAAGGTCGAGGTCCAGGCTTTAGGGAGGCCAATCCATGACTGACTGTTTCACTGTGTGTTTTTCTATCCAAGTAAGCTTTTACTGCACTGGCAGTGTGTCCAGGATCATTCTCATGCTAAGAAATGAAGCTTTTGGCAGTCATACACCTCCAAGATGGCAAATCTAAGGGTTTATTATTCCATCAGTTTTGACAAGATTTGAGACACCGCTGGCTGAAATGCAGACCAAACCCAAACCATGACAGTAATGACCAATAATTTGAAATTTGGATCATCACTCCATCGGACCTGTTTCCACTGGTTTTCAGTCCAGTTCTTGTCTAATCTGGCATACCTCAGCCTTTCCTGACAGCCACCCTTCCACTGAGACCATCTCCGATGAGTCTTCAGTGAACTGTAGATGGATCAACTGAAGGGCTAGAAGCATCTCTGGTATTTGTTGGATTTTTTTCTATTTCTTAAGGACATGACTTTCAGATAATGATCCCACCTGAACTACCCAGTAGCGTCTTCCAGATGTGAAGCTTTGTTTCCCCAAAATGCAGACGCAGGAGTCAAACCGCTGGGGACTGTCTGGGAGAGGAGTCTTCTTCTTCTGGCTGGCGAGGCTCACCTGAGGATCAACAATGAGCTCGTCATCGCTGCCAAAGAATCTCCTTCTCCACTTAAGCATAAAAAGCTCACAAAATCAGCACGTCCATCTCAGTGTGTTTACTGTTATCGTGATAAAGTCATTGATTATAGGGCGATACCTTCTTTTTATTTGGGGACAGGACCAGCCAGCCTGAAGCCGTCTCAGGATCCAGGGTCACATTGACTGCAGATACAAGAAGAAAATGGCAGGTCAGGTACTGATGAAGCTCAAATAAATTTATAGGAAAAAATGTCTAACTATATATTTGTGTTCATACCTGCATATGCACTTATCTTGTCCACTTCTGCATGACAAAGAAGTCAAAGAATTAGATAATGTATTTATTTTTACAATAGCCTCATGATTTGTTGTTCATGTTGCTGTGGGGTTACTCACCCTCTGCTGAGAGTTTGTTTGCAACTTCCTGGCACATGTCCCCCAGCATAGAAACGGCTCTCCTGACCATCCCCGCGGAGTTATCGGAGTGCACTGCCACCTCTGACCACTCTCTGGTGGCCGGGAGCCTGCTCAGAGACGGGAAACTCTAAAAGCATAAGGGAGCTTTTTGTGAGCACCAGCTTTAAGATGCGGATGGAGCAGAGAGATGGTAAAATGCAGCAGATAAATCTGACCTGTAGGAGGTGGAGCGAGCTCCGCGTGAGCTCCAGGTGCTGCAGCTCGCTGCTCCTCGTCTGCAGTTCGTGGATTTCCTTCTCCAGCTCTTCGAGCAGCTCCTCAGCTTTCCTCTCGGCTTCCAGCTGCCTCTCCTCGAGATCCTTGGCGAGCTTGGCCTGCTGCCTCTCGATGGCGGTTATCAGCGTGCTGCAGACCTGAGAACTGCTCTGGATCTCTCTCTCTGTGGCCCTCTATTGATTAAAATGATCGACGAAATAAATAAATAAACGGATAAATGAACTGCTTGGTTGCAAGCCTGACTTTTTGAACCAATCAACGACCTACTTTGCTTAGATCCACTGAACTTTTGATGTCTTCCATTTTTTTCAGCCTGGCCTGGATCATCTGTTGGATGTCGGACTTTGTCTCCCTCAGATTCATCTGGAGAAGATCAAACAATGTAAAACCGGGACAGTGAGAAGAAGAATGCACAAAAATCTGTGAGCTCAGGAAACCCCCCCTCCCTCCCAAAAAACGCAAAGCAAAGGAAGAAGCTTTTCCCTCACCTTCACCCTCCTGCTCTCCTTCTCCATGGGGACAATCTTGTGGTGCTCGTGGTCGCCCTCTGTGCATTTGGAGCACACAGGTGTGTGATCCTGTTTGCAGAACATCGTCAGGGGCTTGTTGTGCTTTCTGCACAGGTGGCTGGTGTTGAAGATGGCCGGATCTGTGAGACGGTGTCTCTGCAGCGCTGGATCTCTCTGGTGAGGCACGAGGTGAATCTCACAGTAAGACGCCTGACACACCAGACACGACTTCACCGACGGCGCCTTGTTCCCGTGGCAGACGTCACAGGGAACGTCTTCACGGTCACATAGCTGGTGTGCCGGCTCGACGTCCTCCCCTTGCATCAGTGTGGGCGACAGAGACCTTTTGAAGATAAAGTTAAATATCATTGAATATATTCAAATATATCTGAGTTAAATTACATTTTTTGGCTTCAGTGTACATTTAAGTTATAATCTATTTGAACTGCTGCCATCTGGAAGAGAACACAAAACGGTACAAGACAATAAAATCAAATTAGGGACACTCTGGTGTGCCAGAAACACAATGCACAGCCAGCTGGACATGGTGTAAACATGCACTGTATGTGACATTGCAGGTAATGGTCAGTTTAAGGTAGAGTAAGGGAAGAACCAATGTTTTGCTCATTATACTGGATGTCCCGGCTCTATAATCAAGTTAGGTTGGATATTAGCCAAATGAAGATAACTCATGTCGGTTTCCTTGTTAAAGTTTTTAATAGAGCTAAGTTTTTGGCTAATGCTAACTAAATGGGCAGACAATGTGATTGGTCAGTTGATCCTGGACCAACACAGGGATTTCTGCTTCCTACTCCACGGCCATTAAACCTTTAAACACAATTAAAGCAGTTTTAAAAAATTAAATCTAATTCAGTATCGTGAATGCAGGGACTGGTGTACACACATTTGCTGTATGTCTCTCGTTTTGTATATTATTATTTATTTATTTTTAACACCGTACATTACTGCCCTCACTTTTGGTGTACTTGTACAATGGCAATAAAGATACTGGGATTGGGACACAAATGGAAGTAAAACAAACCTTTTGAAGAATTCAATCATGTCGGAAAAAGCTCGGTTGATCCTCAGCTCCGGTCGCTCTTTGAACGTCTCTTTGCAAAGCGGACACTCCGACCTGTCCTTCGTGTCCCAGTAGCCTTCGATGCAATCCAGGCAGAAGTTGTGTCCACACGGGATGGAGACGGGATCGGTGTAGGTGTCCAGGCAGATGCAGCACCGGAACTGATTCTCCAATGGTACCGAGGCCATGTTTGTCACTGGAAAATACCACATTTCCTTATAGGTACTCTAATACTGTGCCCAACAAACAGAGTCAGTACTGTCTGTCCTGTTTGCAGATGGTAGCTGGAGGTAGAGTTCAAATGTATATTTAACATCCTGACAGATCCTGGCAGCCTTTTTCTTTTTTTGTGTTGTGGTTGATTTGTTTTTAATCACGTGTCAAATATGTGACATCACATGTCTGCTCAAGATAATAGACTCTGGCTTGCTTTTGTCTGCTTTAAATAGAAAACCTGAAGTCTGAAACT
This sequence comes from Oreochromis aureus, assembly GCF_013358895.1. Classification (NCBI taxonomy): domain Eukaryota; kingdom Metazoa; phylum Chordata; class Actinopteri; order Cichliformes; family Cichlidae; genus Oreochromis; species Oreochromis aureus. The sequence goes on from NC_052944.1 coordinate 33,692,625, forward strand.
GCTGCTTTATCCATCCTTTCATTAAATTTAAAACATCCATTTTTGGATGGAAAGCTCACAGTTACAGAGCAATAAAAAGTCCCAACACAGACTCTGCAAACTACAGATGAACCACATTTAATGGTGTTAACTGAGCTGTGATCATGTAACGTCTGCTTCTGTTTCTACAAGGCAAAAAAGCTGCAGAATGGATTTTAAGATCATCATTGAAGACATCCAGAGGGGACCTAAATCTGAATATTTGTTTCCAACAAATATTCCAACATGTTGCACCAGCAAAAAATCAAGACAAAGCGCACTGTTACAAATACCCAGTGTGAATACTGCAGTAAAAGTGTGTCATGTTACAGCAGGCTGACACCACTTACACTTAACAGACTAGTTTGTTTCCACTTTTAGTGCAAAATATCGCTTTGAATCAAACTTTGTAAACCGGCTCTTTTTCAGGACAGGTTCAGTCATTTTAAGCTCCCTGTGCTGATTGTCAGACTTCTTACTGCTCACTATTCCAAGACACCACAGAGGGATCACCCATCCAGCACATTTGTTTTCTATATTTACCAATGAGTATAAAATATTAAAACTCAGACAGATTGTTGTAGATTCCTGTTTCCCACACCAGAAAACTGACCTTAAAAACCTAAATGCGACTGATTAAGTAGCTCATTTTTGTTGTGCTGTTTTAAAACATGTTTCCAACCATTCATGTCATTTGTTATAACTCAGTAACTACATTTTTGAGTAAAAGTAATCTGATACATTTAAAGAAAAGCCTCTGCTTGGTATACATTGTTTCCTCTCACAGTTTCATCTTCCAGTTTCTGCGGTGTAATAATAATAACATTGTACCTGTTTGGGTGGACATGCTGGGAGCCCCGATCCTCACAGATGCAGCTTGTACTGTGTAGTGCACATTCAGCCTACAGAGACTTAAATACTCCTCACAGGCACTCTTTGTTTGTGCTGAGATTATTTTCACGAGCTCCTCCCTGAGTTCATTCTTGCAGGTTTTGCAGTCAGTCTAGTGTTTCTGGTTCTTCAGCTTCAGCTGCTGACTCCACTCTAGGTAATCCATAGCAAAAAGTAAGGCGCAGTGATTGAGCAAACAGAAGTTAAAGACACTGAACTCTTATTGTAACGCTGACAAAGTTTCATCTGCTGCCTGCTACACTACACTACACCACGCAAGCGCTCACAGCTTTTTAGCGTAGTAAGATAATACAAGTGAACACCTTAGATGATAATAGCATCAGCTTTACTTTGTGAAGTTGCTATCATGTGTTTATATTGATTAAACATAATGATATAGATCAAACCAAAAAGTACTGTCCCAGTAACTACTTACAGTAAAATCTCAGTAAATACAATTTAATAACATTGTTCAAAATAAATTTCTCTTCTTTTCTGTGTAATTAATATCAAGTTAACAAACTTAAATGCTTTTTAGCTTTAACTAACTTGCATTTTTGTCACATGACACAAGTTTGCCTTTGCAGCTACAGCTCGTTTAACCTCGGACCTTGAAAATCGATGCAGAGGAGCTGGAGGCGTCTGAGAGCAGGCGCATCAGAGATTCGTTTCTTTGTCAGGTCACAAGTGGCAACTTCAGCTTATCAGCTGCGAGTTGCAGAAAGATTTTCAGGAAGCCAAACCGGTTTTGTAGAGCTCCATCTTATCTTTGAGAGAAGAATAAACAGAACACCCCGACTCAGTCACATATTAGAGGGAGCGCTTATCCTTCTCTGTGTGCCAGATCATACAGTGTGTCTGTCAGTTCCAGCAGCCTCAGTTACAGATTAATGATGCATATCATGCATTAATCTGAAGTTAATCATTTATATTAGCAATTATTATTTAATGTGCACAGTAACTTCATAATGTTGCAAGTGCCATTTATCAAGTGTCCTGCACAAAGTTTTATCAGCGCTTTTAAAAAAATGGAAATATTTCCCAATATTGGCTTTTTCACAGGTGTGTTCTCTCTGTTCTTGGTTTACTTTCAATTCACATGAAATTGAAACTTCTAGCTTCTCTGGTACACACCAAAGCTATCTGTGCAACATGATGAGGTTTTTTACACTGAATAACATCAAATTTAAATTAATATCAAAATCTTATAGAATTCCCGGTGTCCTTTTGTCACTTTAGCACTAAATCTTTTCTCTTGTTCTGGCTGACGCTCGCTCCATCGTCAGCTCAGAGGACAAAATCCAAGATCAACCAGAAAAACAAAATCCTTCAAAATCAAAACCTAAAATTCAGGCCAGCCTTAGGAAAGACAGCAAGTGTTCATTTGCATTCATTTATCAATCATTCAAGTCACTTATGCACATGTGCACACCTGTGCTGAAATAAATGAGTCACGTCCACACAACGAGTCCAGCTAACGTCTTGTGTGTAAGGCAGATGTTTAAAGGTCTGTTATGTATAAACGGTCAGATTAATTATTAATGTGTCTTTGTTGTATTATTACATAAGCAACACTTCACTGTTTGCATCTTGATGAAGTACAAGGAGGTCAATATTACACATAATAATGTTCTTACATAATCTTATATAACTGATGCCACTGTTACTCAATGTACTACAACAAAAAAATATAAAAAATTAAACTTGTTTCAGAAACTTTACATATATATATATACGTACTAACAATAAACTACACCCCTGTTCACATATCTTATTTAGGAACACCAACACCAGTGTGTTTGCATCCTTAAACATCTTAGTAACACCTTTTTTCTGTAGCAAGTACTGCAGATTTCACAATGCCATGTTTATGCTTATGTTCACTGCAGAGGCACAGTAATTAGCTATGTTAACGGCTTTTTAGAGGAGGAAGTGGGACAAGGAGCATTTTTTGAATGACTAAATTGCCACTGAACAGGAAGCTTATTTGTTAAACTGTAATGCTAAGGTGCTCTGACCAAGCTCTGCACATGACTACCTTTTGGAAATGATGTATGACCAAAGCAGGCCTCACAGTGTCCAGAGAGGAATAGTGCTCCAAATTTTCAGAGTCCATTCAATACTTGTTGACACAAACTGGTGCAGCCTCATTTTGGTTCAGTGTGAAGTAGCAGTAGTTCAGCTGATGAAGAAAACTCTGAACACAAGTAAGTGCAAAGTGAAGAACTTCAACATTGCTCTTACATTTAATTACATGTACTTTTTCCTTGTTATTGTTTCAGTCAACAAACCATAAGAACTCATCAAAAGGCACGTGCATAAAACAGCCCACAGGGTTGTGCTAACCTGACTCACACCTGAGGAATGTTTAATGTTCCAGCGCTGCCAAAACCTCCACATACCAGCTGGATCAGGTGATGCATGGTCATGGTTACAGATCAGGAAACAACCCTACCTCACAGCATGAAGCAGACATTATCACCAGGTTGAAATGAACTCTGGCTCTTTTCTTAATTTAGATCCAGCTCCAGTAATAAACCATCAAGATTTGTCATTTATGGCATCTAATAATTAGTCAATAATTAGTCAAGCAATAAAGCTTTTATATCGTTTAGATCAGGTGTTTCATTTGTTGTTAGCTCACCTGAATAAGAGAAACAAACTTGTAAAGAGAGAGCAGGTTTTGCCTCTCAGACCTCTTATACTTACACACCTGCTCTACTGCTAACACAAGGATCTAATTGGCCAATCACATGGGAGTAACTCAGGGCATTTCGGCATGTAGACATGGTCATGGTGACCTGAGAGAACTCCTGATTGAGGGCCTTCAGTGTAAGCCTTGAATGCACGTTAACTTGAGTCTTAATAGAGATGTTTTATTATCTGAAACAAACACAACAAGACCTTAGCTAAATGTTCTCAGCATGTAAAGTGTGGTTAATGTTGTGAACAAGATTATCTTTAATCCAAGCAACAATCTTTTTCTTGTCTTAACTAATAAAAAAAATCTATATTTTGCATTTTTACACAAGATACAGACTCCAGCCTTCAGTGTGAAAGTCGGGTAGTTTAACCATTAACACACATCATGTTTCGTTAACCAATAATAAGCTTTGTACACGTACAGACCACTTTATTAGAAACACACGTGCACCTGCTCACTGATGCAGTCATGTGGCAGCACTGAGTCCTAAACTCCTGCTGACACACGTGAAGAGCTGCAGTTAATGTTCACATCCAAGATCAGAAAGGTGAAAACACAAGATCGCCGACTGAAACATCATCATCAGTGACAGAACTGGCTCAACATTTAACATCAGCAGTACAAATCCCCAGGCTGTGGTGCTGTAAAGCTCTTTGAGTATTTTTATCACATTAATGTCAGTGAACGAGGGTTTTAATATCACAGTCAGTTTGTTATCAGTTAATTTGAAGTGGCTTTTATCAGTTATCTCTCCCCTAGATATTGGTAATATTGGTGGACTCCTTCACTTATTAGCAGACTCGGGAGACTGCTATCACCTCCTTTGATTAAGCAAACAAGACGACTGAAACTCCTCCTCTCTAAAAACAGCAACTAAAGGCAGTGTGAGGAGGTCAGAGGGGCAGCGTAAGTTTTGGTTTTACTAACAGGCTGATTCATTTGGTTTAAACAACAAACTGAGGTTTGGAAATTAAACAGGTATGAGTTAAAACACAGTTGTTCACAACCAAATGTAAAAAGTCCAGATTTTATTAGGTTATCAAGCATCAACTAGGGATAACAGCCATGTGGTGGCGTGACATTAACTTTTAGTGTACAAACTGGAGACGCCACAAAGTCTAAAACTGGTTCCATGATCAGGACAATGAGTTCACTGTGAGAGTGTCTGTGTTCACCTGAGAAGTGGGATGTGGTAGAACGGGTCATTGACAGGACGAATGTGAATGCTCTAAATGTTTTTGCTTCTTTCCTGTTGAAGAACTTGAACAAAAAGGCAACTGGACTTTTTTAAGCCTGTGAAGATGTTTTACCTCGCATCCAGGAGGCTAAGTTTCAGCTCATGCACTGAAAAATCATCTTTTTCAAGCTTACTTCCTGCTGTTTATTTGGGGAGATAGAGAGCTTTTCTTTAAGGGTCCTCTATATTTGTTTTTATTTTTTATCATGTTAATTTTTTTAATTTGTCAACAAGGATAAATCTACATGTACCTTTGCTATAAATAAATATGTCTGCTAGTGTAAGACTACTGTGCTGGGATGTAAGACATTTAATAGGGATGGACCTGGGAAATATTTATATAACTGGTGTGTGTGCCGTTGTTTAAAGATCACTGTAAACTGTAAATTTAGTGTAAAGTGTTGTTATGGAGTGGCACTGGTGGGGAGTAGATTTCTGTCCCCGGCAGGGCTGGAGTGGCCACAGGAAGCAGCAGTTTATTTCCTGGTGACCTGAGGTTTGTTTTGACCTGCCGTGGAAATTCAGCAGCAAATAGTTTACAGATCGCCCAGAATCCTTCCAGTCCAACAAAGTTACGTGTCTGATCATCTGCACGAACAGAGCAGCCTGGGATGATGTCCTAGCCTGTGTCAATCAGGCGCCTGGAAAAAAAGAAGGAAGACATGAAGATTCTCGCTCTTGTAGTGGAAAAATCAGAAATTTCTCAACATATTTGATCCGCAGCCAAAAAACAAAACAAAACTGCAACTGGTTCTTGTGATACAGCCCGATGAAAAGTGAGGAAATCTGCAAAATCGGCAGCATTGTTCCTCTGGGAAAGATTTGAATGTCTGTAACAAATCTTGTGCTGAAGCATCACAGAGACGGTGGCATTCAAATCAAAGCATGTCTAAAAAGGGAGAGCTGTCTATATACTGCATATTTGTGCTTTGTCCCTCCACAGCATAATTATACAACAGTTTTCTTTTAACAGATGCCAGTCTGGACTCTTATGCTGGACAGTCAGGATGCGATCTGTGCATCCCAGTTCAGGGTCTCATGAGGATACTACCTTGTCTACTTCAAAAGCCCCTTCAGTGCTTTTATCCACATTTATCACAGCTGCTGTAATTGTGCACTCCTCAGTGTCTGTTATACTGGAGACTGTTAGCTTGGCAGTCAGGTGATGGTCAGCTGTAACCGAAACCAAAACACATATCAGGTTTAGTCAAAGCTGCAATAAATTAAAAAAATAAATAAATAAAAATCTTTAACCCTTTGCTGTCACAGATGTGCAACATCCTGTTTGGGATCGGTGAGCAATATTTTTATTTTGACAGGAACTCCACTATCTCCAAATACTTTCAGCCCTGAAGCAGTGACAGCAAAGTGGACAGTATTCATGCCTCATTCTGTTTCTCACCTCACCCACACACTCAGAGATGTACAGGCAGAGCAGAGCCAGGGTTTTTGGGACTTTTATCCTTCACGTGGGTTTATCTGGTAAATCACGCCACCTGCCGAATGTTTCAGTCATCAGCAGCTTCTAGTTTAGTCTTGGAGACAACAGAACTATACATACTGCTTCATTCTGGGTTCTATGTGAATTTTAAGGCTACAGCGACACCCAGTGGTCATTTAAAAATGCTGCTGTGGGTCAGTGTCTGCTCCTATGTTTGCTCTACTGAACGACAAAGTAACTGCTGCTCATTTCATTCAGTCACAGTTCAGACTACAGATTTTTTTTTTTTTTTAGGTCCACACTTTAAGAAAAAATAAACTGGCATAAACTGGTACAAAAAAACAGTCCATATTTGAACTGAGAGAATGTCACTGTCCTTAACTGTGCTGTTCAGAAACTATTAGTTACGGAGCCCCGCAGGGGACATGGGAGAAAAAAAAATTAAGACGGACTTTTGCGGGATCTCGCAAAAGTTCTAGCCGCATTCTTCGGAGGCCGCCAGCTCGAAGCCGACCGGGAGGTCGAGGCACGATGTGCCGGGAGAGCGGTGTTCCTCCCGGCTGTAGTAGGTCTCGACCTCCCGTTAGCTTCGAGATGGTGGGTGTCAGATCTCCGAAAACGTCGGAGCACTTTTGCTAATATGTGATGTCTTGTAAACCGAGCAGATATTTGACGTTTACATAGCTACATTCACGCCTCAAAATATCTTAAAAGTTTATTTTGTGACCCAGAAAGAGTAATATTACAACTAAGTAGCTGCCGCCATTGTTGGAATTCAACTTTTGCGAGATCCCGAGTTAGTTTTGCGAGATCCCGCAAAAGTTTTGCGAGATCCCGAGTTAGTTTTGCGAGATCCCGCAAAAGTTCATCGTAATTTTTTTTTCTCCCATGTCCCCTGCGGGGCTCCGTAATTAGTGTACAAACATGAGAAAAGCAGTATTTTTTGGTCTGAGACTACTCGAGGGTAATTAGCACCAAAAACCTATCTTATCTGCATATTTTCTCATTCTAAGTAAGCTGTGTTGTAAAACAAACTCTTTAACTTTTATTCAGGAATCTCTTTTCATTCATCTGACTACAAATTCAGATATTCAGATATAATGCTCAACAGCAGAAGGTTGTGACTTGGTGTTTTTAATCATGTTTATGCACAAGACAAAGAAGTGCAATTGTCACTTAATACAACACAGGGTATAGCAGAACCTTATGGGAAAATGTTCATTTGTAAAAAGCAAAGCAAAGCAAGTGTAACTGTAAAATGTAAGTATAGTTTGCATTTTGTAAATTACACCTACATTTTACAGTGTAAATGTAAGTGAAGTGTAAAATATAAGTGTAATGTACCTGTGCACAAATGTAAGTTGCACTAAGTGTAAGAGCAGTGTTAGGTTCTGCGAAAAGGAAATGATAGATATGTTTTCTGTGCTCTGTTTTCTAATTCTAACTTTAGATTTTCTCTAAACTCTGCACTGGGATAAAAACTGCAAGTTAAAAGAACACAGCAGACTCTCAGGGATTCAGTTCACATTTATTTCATCTTAAATACGTCACAATAATCCAAATTTTTACAATGATGACAAGAAATTACATATACTAGATGTCTTACACGCACAAGATATACTGATATTAATATATTACTGTAGTATTATGATCTACACCCCAAATAGTTGTGGCAGATGACCCCTCCCTGAGCCTGGTTCTGCTGGAGGTTTCTTCCTGTTAAAAGGGAGTTTTTCCTTCCCACTGTTGCCAAAGTGCTTGCTCATAGGGGGTCATATGATTGTTGGGTTTTTCTCTGTATTTATTATTCTAAGGTAAACCCTACAATATAAAGCGCCTTGAGGCGACTGTTGTTGTGATTTGGCGCTGTATAAGTAAAACTGAGTTGAATGCTACCAACTAAAAACAGACATGCAATTATGTGAATTGTCCCTGACCTTAAACAGAATAAAAGTTAGAGTCATAAAGTTCTTATAAATTAGTCCTCGAGCTATAATATAAATTATATAACATTAAATTACCAAAGAATGAGTAGTGCCAAAATGTAGACTATAATTTTAACATGAATGCAGGATCCATGCAGTGATATCCACAGTGATCGTGTAAAGATTTATCCTATAGTTCCTACACCATCACTAATGTGTCATTGTCAGAGAACAGTGTCAGTAATCAGTGGAAGTTTTGTCCCCATTTACATATATTTGTCCTACCTTAGTAGACATAAGTGGATGGTTCAGATGAACCCTTGCTTGGGTCTTTAGTTCTTTTTTAAAACCTCTTTATAGATATTATCAGGAAGATTAAGATACATTAGCAAACCTCACAGTTAAACTATGACTTTTGACTGGAATAAATAAATAAATATGTCCAAACACCTTGCAGGAGCTAAGCTTGGGCTTGCAGTCTGTACCAGGATAATATTCAGGGTGTTCGCTTTACACTTGGGAGAAGAATATTTTCTCCTATTCTTGGTCTTTCATTCTGCTCCCAGTGCCTTTTGTTTGCATTTACAGATTACAACTTATCCAGACAACTAATGTGGATGCTCTCGAGGTTTTAACAAGGATCCGAGTCTCTTGTTCAACGTGCTGAAGTGTCTACAGTGATCCCAGCCTCGATCGGGCAGATAACCAGCGGGGCCGTGTTCTTCCCGTTGTCATGAAGGCAGGGGTTAAAGTACGGATACAGCGGCTCAGTGAAAGTGAGCCCGCTGTAAGTATAAATGTGAGTCTTTGCCTCTGTGTTGTAGAAGGACACCGAGCCTTCGTCATAGTCCAGGAATATACCAACTTTCTGAGGAATTTCTTTAAGGTGAAGAGTGACGGAGGGTCCAGCGCAGGCGCACAGGCTACCACCGTTACGTCGGCATATCGCCCAGTAACCGTTGTCAGGGCGAACTGTGATGGCGCCCTTCCTGTTGATGGACTCCCGGGCCACCCCAAGATCCCAGTCTCTTTTATCCCCAACCTGAAACACAAAGAAGGACAAAAATTATGCTAAACTGCAGAGTAGGGCTCTACACACTGATAATAAAATTTTTACTGACAGTAAACACAACAGATATAAAATCAGAAGTGAACATCATGTAGCCACCAGGGGGCGCGAAGAGTTTTATTTTCCTGCTTGTTTAGATCATATACATTATACAGTCCTAGTCACAGGTGTTGTGTGTGTGTGTTCATGTGTAATTTTCTTTGGTGTATTTTAATCCAAATCTTACTCTAAATAAAGCTGTTGTGTTCCACTTTGGATAATATTCACACTGATCACAGCAGTTATTTATTTGATCCTTTTATCCTACCTGAACCACCCAGTAACGTTTCCCAGATGTGAAGCTTTGTTTTCCCAGCACGGCGACGCAGGAGTTGAACCTGCGGGGGTCGTCAGGTAGCGGGTTCCTCCACTGCTGGGAGCTCAGGCTCACCTGTGGATTGCCACGATCACATTCATTCAAAACTACTACTGATGCCATAATTTGCATCTTCCTGACTTCTGGGCCACTAGTTTCCATCATTTTAGTTCCCGCATAATATCTGTCATTTATTAGCTGTTGTCTGTAATTCACAGACTAATTTCACAGACAAGAAATGCAATATTACAGGGCTATAATGAGCTAAGTGATCATAACTAACTAAGCGAATGACTATACACTTAATTATACAAACAGCTGCACATTTCTGACAGCTTCAATAACACTTTGTTGGCTCTTTTTTTTATACACCAGGACAAAACTTGACTTTGTTTAACTCTGAGCTTTTGTTAAGGTGTTACAGTCAGGAATCACGCAGCTGATAATTACAGCTTACCTTTTTACCATCCGGGGACAGGACCACCCAGCCAGCAGCAGTAACAGGATCCAGAGTTACATCCACTGGAGACAGAAACAGGAAAAAAAACAGATAAAAGATTTCCTATTTCGGATTTATTCTTATTTTTCAGGATTAAAGAAACAATATGAAAAAACTCTGTTGTTTTGAAGCATTGTTACTGAAGTCACCTTATTTGGCAACAGAGTATCTGGATTCTGAATCATGTACATGTATAAAGATTTTTATTATAATCATTGTGAAGAGCCACTTTCTTTACAGTGACATCAGTAACAGTCTTTAGTAGATATGGCGTAGTCTATATAACTTATTTACAATATAAAGATCACATGCATATACATACCTGCATATTTATTAATCTTGCTTACCTCTGCAAAAAAAAAGAAAGAAAAGAAACTGTATCATTTTAGTTTTAACGTAGAACAATTAAAATATTCACTAAAATTTTGGTGAATGTTAAGATTTATTTTTGGACCCTAAGTGTACCACTTATGCGCAGACTTAAAGTGTAAAATATGATATAAATACATATGTAAAACACAAAGTGGCAGGATTATTATAAAACCAAAGGAACTGGTGATGCAAAGAATAAAGCCTCTTGTTCCAAAGAGACTGTCATCTCATCATAAGTATTACAGACCCTCTGCACACAGTTTCTTCTCCAGTTCCTGGCAGATGTCGACCAGTTTGGAGAAAGTTCTCCTCACAGTCCCCACGTAGCTGTCCGACTGGACTCTGACGTCAGCCCAGTGCTTGACGGACATCGGAGCATTCAGACGTAAAAAGTTCTAAAACAGCATCAGTGACAGAAATGAGCACAAATAAATGATTTCACTAACAAGCAGACAGGCCGGTTTGTATTCATATCATATTACAATCGCTTTAGATGCTTTAAACTTGCTTGGCTGAGCAGAAATATTAAACATAAATACTGATTCTGACCTGCTGGAGTTGAACTGGGTTCTCAATGTGCTCCAGGAGGTGCAGCTCACTGCGTCTCTTCTGCAGCTCATTGATCTCCTGGCTGATCTCCTTGAGAAGCTCCTCTGCTCTCTTCTCAGCCACCTCCTGCTTCTGTTCGATCTCCTCGATGAGCAAAGCCTGGTTTCTCTCAATGGCACTTATCATCATTGTGGCAGCCTGAACGCTGGCCTGTATCTCTCTTTCTTTATTTCTCTGCAGATATGAAATGAGTTTAATTAATATGTGAAATATGTTAAAATGCACCACTTTTGCACTTTGCAACCCCTTCTTCAATGAAATGCAAAACAAATGAAACTTAGGGAAAAACTGCTTATGTATGATGATTCTTATTAATATGCCCATAACTTCACACATTTCCCCCCAAAAGCAGACATAAGTTCAAAAAGAAGATGAGCTCAGTGAGATCAGCCTATAGTCCTCTGATAACAGCTGATCTATTGTCCCAACCAACCTTCAGCCCAACTTTTCCATGTGTCTTTGTGTCTAAATAATGAAGGTTTACTTCATTATATCATTAAAAAAAACCCATAAAAGAGCAAAATAGCTCTTTAAACAGAGACATGCTGCCAAATATGAATTACAGCTGATGGGAAAATACTTTGACCGAAGTAATCCTGACTTTAGAAGATGTACAAGTTTTAGGTTTCTACAATTACTCTGCCCTGTAGTCTTTTGTGCACATGGTTACTTAAGTCTACATGCATATAATAGCAGGATAAACTGCAAATAAAAAGTGGATTCCAGGCTTGAAAAGTGAAGCTAATGCATTTTTTTAATGACCAGCAGGGGGAGTCTTCTCTGTCTTTTAAATACAGTCTACATGAAGCAGTGCAACACTGCTGTTTTTCTTCTGATGTGAGCTTCTACAAACAAGAGAAATGTTCATGTCTGTAAATGATTAAAAAGCAATGCTCACTTTGCTCAGCTCCATTGACTGTTTGATCTCCTCGGTCTTTCTGATTCGGGTCTGGATCATCTGTTGATACTGCTCTTGGGTCTTCTTTATCTGAGTCTGCAGAGGTTGAAGTTAAAAACATGTATTTTACATTATGGATTACCTGGAGTTCCTTATAAGATAATTCATAAACATCATTATATTTAACCACTTCTTTCTCCCACCTTGATCCTCTTGCTCTCCTTCTCTTCTTCAGACTTGGAGGACTGTCGTGGCACGCTTTGTCTCTTTGCTGGTACTGGTCTGTATCCTGGTTTTTCCTTCAAAGATCTTTAAGATGATGATGTACATCTGATTAATTTTTAATCAAATCTGCTAAAGCATTGAAATAAAACACTATAGTATCGTTATAATCAACCAACCTTTGAAATTTTTCAGTGATGTCTTTCAAGGCATGATTGATCCTGAGTTCAGGGCGACTTCTGAAGGATTCTTTGCACAGCGGACACTCCGACTTATGTGCCACATCCCAATAGTGTTTGATGCATTCCAGGCAAAAATTGTGCCCACACGGGATGGAGACAGGGCTTTTGAAGCTGTCCAGACAGATGCTGCACTGAAATTGCTCCTCAGACAATATGGAGGCCATGTTTCTGACAGAGAAATTACATTTTGTTACCCACAATCACTGAAATTCCTGTGTGCGCTATGCTGTGCAACATAGATTTTAACTCTTCTAGTCAGATTGTAAAGATGCAGGTGTAAAAATCTACATTTTAAAAAGTCCGAAAAAAGGCTGACTACCCAGAAAATGTTGAATCATGTAGGAAAATTTTGATCAATAGGTCACTGGTTTTAAATAACTGACTCAACAAATTTAAATCTAGATGGGAAACCAAAACTAAAAGGTATTTTTAAATATACAATCAAAGTAAATAGCCCAGTGTGCCCTTTTTAGTTATAATTCACTTATATTTCCCAGAAAACAAGAAAATAAATAAAACCTCATCATGACGTCATACAAAGAACAGTGAACACATTTTTTTCAGATGCTTCTAAGACCACAACTACGTTTAAGTTTAATCTGCAGATCGCAAATATATAAGGTAATCTGTACACATTTGCACAGCAGCATCAAAACTGTGAAAACTGTGCAATTTGTTGACATTACAAACAGAGTCAGAAGGTCCTTGTTATAACTTATAACAACATTTTTTATATCAAGACCAAAAAATGGGCTGTGAAAGAAGCAATAGAAGGAGAAGCATCTCAGACTTATTCACTCATTAGTTTTTATTTTAGTTCCATTAATTTTTATTTAGTTTTCTTTGTAGTCAAACTTCAAATCAAAGAAATTCTCCTTATTTCAGGGTAGACTGACTAAATTAAAAGAAGAAGTGTTGAGACGATGGGTAAAATTCAAATGGAAAAGACTGAAAGAGAAATTGTTTTTGAGCCCTTTCTTAAAATTTATCACTATGTTAGCTATTTTACTCACTTACTTCCCAATAAATTTAGCCTTCAGCTCATTATTAATGCATTTCATTGAGTCACTGCTTGCCCCTGTGTTCTCTCTAACACTCAAACTCCAACTAAGGTGTGTGAAAAATGTAAAAGTAGTAGTAGTTACTCTATTTTAAAGGTTGAAATCTCAAATTACATTCACAATACATACACCTGCATTTTACACATCATCTGTAAGATATCCACTTTTACTATTTTTGTCATGGTTGGCTGTGTGGCAGGCAGGCAAGCAGGAGTGGTGGATCCAAAATGCAGGACTCAGACATGGAAGTACAACTTAAAGCGCAGCTTTATTGCTGGGAAAAACCTCGTACTAACTAAACTCACCAAAAGACAAACAAAAGTCTGAACAGAGGAACTGAGGACTGAAACACTAGAAAATAAATACTAAACCTGAGCAGGTGACTAAACACTAGAAACACGGAAGCAGAACACACAGCTTGTTGAGGGTACAACACAACACTGACTCAGAGAAACACAAGGTTTAAATACACTAGGAAGTAACGAGGGGAATGAGACACAGAAGGAGAGCACAGCTGGGAGAAATCAGAACTGACGAGACAAGGGAGCAAAGCAGGACACATTCACATAAGACACGGACCTTCAAAGTAAAACAGGAAGTATGACGCAGAGACGCGAACTTGACACGTTGGAGACAGCAACTAAGAAACACAGAGACATAACCAGTAAGGCAGAGGACTCGACGAACCAAAAGACACAGAGGGAAACTCAAACATGCAGACAGACTTACACAGAACAGAGGGGACACAGAGAGACATGAAGGGCAAGGGATCAAAACTAGAAACCATAGAATAAATCACACAAGTACAATAATACAAAAATCACAAAGAACTAAAAACGCTGGGTCAGGAGACGCAGGACCCTGACAATTTTACTATTTTAATTTAAAGGTAGCTGATGTCTTGTTTCATGCATTCTTATTCTCTACACTATCTGCTTAGTATAAATAATGCCTTACTTGTTTAGGTCTGCAGACAGAGAGTCCTTGAAAGAGTGTTGAACGCAGTACGAATGTCCACAAAAACACGGTCCTCTCTCTAAAAAGGAAAACACAGTACAAAGTTCCTCCCACAGAGGAATTTCCCAAAGAGTTATACCGGTTCTTCTTGTTCTCCCTGTTAGCTCTGCCTAGTTTTTACTTGACATTTTAATTGCTGTTCGCTGTTGCAAATGTTTTTGTCTGCAGTTATCAGTTTAACTACAGATTAAATCCAAGCAATTAATAAATACAGGCAACGACAATGTGCGCTTTCTAGGCTGTTTGGTGCAGCAATAATCTACCTTCCTATTGGCTTTCATTGGACATACGTTTCCTTTTATGATGAACATGAAAAGATTCAAACAGAAAATATTTATTTATGGGCTACAAAAATATATTCAGAAATATAAACCTAAAGGAGGCCAATGGCAGAGCCTCTCATGGGGTCACATGAGAAGCTGGGACTGTTGTGGAGGGCCGCACTAATAAGCTTATAAACAGTGGGCCTCCACAACAGTCCCAGCTTCTCATGTGACCCCTTGGGAAAATTCATTCCCGACCCCTGTGAGACCCTTTGGACCCGGCTGCAAAACCTTTGTCACCTTTAGCCTTTAACCAGACCTGTGGAACAGAACAAAGATCTTCCCCACACTAAGCACTTAGCAATGTTGCTACAAGATACCACAAATTGTAAAATCTCTCATTTTATGTTTCTAGTAATTTTACATTTGTAAATAGAGAAATTTAGTCGAGGAATCTCTGGTTTCTCTTATGAGTAAGGCTCCTTTCAGTGTCATGGAGGCCTTAATTAACACACCCTGTGTTGTTGGGCTGAATCATTCCCAGGTCAGAGATGGATTTTTCTAATCCATCCTATGTGACACAGATAGCTAAAAATATGCAGGAATGCTTTTCATGTCATATACAGTAATGGCATTAGGTAGTGGCACATCGGTACAAACACACCCAAATAAAGACATTAAACACCATGAGCAGCCTGCTCCACGTTTA
Source organism: Oreochromis aureus (assembly GCF_013358895.1). NCBI lineage: Eukaryota > Metazoa > Chordata > Actinopteri > Cichliformes > Cichlidae > Oreochromis > Oreochromis aureus. The sequence goes on from NC_052944.1 coordinate 33,708,157, forward strand.
TGTAGAAGAAGAAATGAAAAGGTATACAGATGTATATCTGCAAAAGCAAATACTGAATTCCAAATGAATGATTCTTTTGTTTTCCACACACTTTGATGGAGGTGCTACAGCCCCTGCTTCTGTTAGAAGTATCACTGTTCCTATTCTGCTCTGTGTTGTTTCACTGCTTCACGCTTACAGTGTGTCATCATTCATTCAGGTTCCAGCTGGATGTGTCCTGTTTAAGCTTTCACCTGAATGCCACACCAAACTCATGTGTCGTTCTTGCTTGTTCTCTGTATGATTGTTGCCTCGCGTGTTAAATTGGCACGCTGTCACAGCAAAGCATTAACTAGGGCAGTGCAAGTCTTTGTTCCAATGACAGTTTTGGCTTTGAGTGATTACTAAAACAGTTACTGCTCCCCCATTATAGAACTGTAGAACTGAAGTCTCTCTAAGTTTTGCATTACTGTTATGCTTTGTTGTTGAACTTTTTCACCACTTCTTTTTTCTTCCATGTATTTATTGAGTTCTTACAATAAACAAAAATTGTTTACAATAATAAATGTCAAAGTTATTTTACAGTAACATCACCATTAAACAAAACAAAACCAACATAACGCAACTGTCACGGTTCTTGGTCATTTTGAGTTTCTTATGTTTTGGTATGATTCTGTATTATGGGTTATGTTCTGATTCTCTTGTTGTGCTGTGTTGATTATTATTATCCTGTGTTTTGGTTTGTGTTTTTGTATTTTGAGCCCCCCTCTGTTCTGTGTCTAGTCTGTGTCTCTGTGCCTGCCCGGGTCCCACGTCACTGTGTTCCCTCTGTTGCCATGTCTGTGATGTCATAGTATCTGTTTATGAGTCTATGTCTTATGTTCAATGATGAGGACACTGTGGACAGGGAGGAACACCTGTTTGAGGAAAGACTCATGGAGTCCAATTATGGAAACGACCATCTCTGCACTGAGGGGACCTGAGGGGACCTCTTTCACCAATGCTGTGATTGCAGCCATTCCTTAACTCTGTGAATGATACTGTTGCCTCTGATCAGCGATCTATACAATTTGCATATTAACAATCATGAAACTTAGCTTGTGGCTCATTGTTGGGCAATGGTGCTGGTTTTGCTCATTATGCAGCTTGACTGTTTAGAAAGTTGGGAAACCTGCAGTCAGCTGAGACAGTATCTTACTGTAATTCAGAGTGTGGATCATTGTGGTAAGATGGTGTACAACAGATGACAGATGAAACTGCTAGTGTAAAACTTCCTGGTATTTTTTGTTATTCAACTTTTCTCATGCTATCTATAGATATACTGAACAGTGCTGTGAGTATAACAGACTGGTAAAGAGGGTCATCTCTGTCCTGGCCAGTCCCCTAGACTCCAAAGAGGAGGTGGGTGAGAGGAGGATGTTAGCCAAGCAAAGGTTCATTATGGACAACACTGCTAACCCCCTGCATGATACTGTGGAGACCCCGAGGAGCTCCTTCAGCAACAGACTCTTCCTGGCACTGTGTAGGAGACAGGCTCTTTATTCCTGCCTGTCTGGTTAGGCTCCTCCTTACGCTCACCAGACAAGACATGACAGACATGCTCACCAAATCCTTGATGAGAAGGAAGAATGGGGCTTTGGGAATTTAGGCCACGAAGTGAAAAGAGTGACAAACATAAGGATTAGCTCATGTAGATGTCAAAGTTCACTTCCAGTTGGATGACACAGTTTTATTTGTTTGAGCTATTAGCATTAATTTTTCAGTTTTTAGTTAAGTTTCATTTGGCTTAGTTGACTTGCTTTCTCTACGACTACTCGGAAAAAAATCACAGTTTGGTGTGAAAGTACTTCCTGGAACTCTGAAAGGCCTAAAGTGAAACTCCACACGTGTTCCCCTGATCCCAAACACAGCTGTCAGGAACGATGACAGAATGATAAATCATCTTGTAAACGTTTTCTCACGTGGCTGTTACGCCCATGTTTTTAGCATTGCTAACTGTTCCTGTTGTACTGCTCACAAATATGCAAACCTGAGTGTAACACATTTAAATATAAAGTCTGGAATTCTCAGGATTCAACACACTAACAAACTATTTCTTTGTTGATTTTCAAAGCATATTAATCTGACATAACAAACAATATACCATCTCCATTCTGGATTTAAGGAGTTCAACCTGCCTGTTTTGTTAAGAAAGCTATTATGATAACTTCAAATATCCCAGTCTCAACTAGTTTGGGTCAAGTTAATGGTTGATATGACTCCAAACACTGAGGCGTCCTCCCTAACTGATGTGAAAAGCACCTGATAAAATACAGAACAGATTTTTTGAGTTAAATTAAGAAAAGTCTTCATAAAAGTGATGCCTGTGAAACCAATTCAAACCTGCTTCCTGCCAACATTATGCCAGTGTGATTGCGTAAAAGGAAGCAACGATTCAATATTAATAACTATAAATTATAAAAAAAGGAAACCCAGAATGGACAAAAACATGCAAATAGATAAAAAGGGATTTTACATGATTAAAACAACTGACATGTAAAGAGACATGACAAAGTACTTTCATTATTATCATACATCTTTATTTATGTTCATCAAAGAAAACACACAAGAAAAACAAAAGCAAACACTCTTCCATCACTTTGGAAGCGAGTATTTGTCCCAAAATGAATAATGTTGGACTCTGTGGATAAAAGTCAGTAGACAGAATTTAGAAAACATAATAAGTGTCTCAGTCCCATCAGAGAAAGAGCTAAAATATTGTATTTACTTCTTTCTAATCAAAATCATAAATTAGATCACTGGACTCAAATGTTACTGAACCTCTTCTGAAAGTTCACAACTGCATTTTTTTTAACGATAGCATATAGTCAAAGTCAAAGTCAAATTTATTTATATAGCACATTTAAAACAACAACCGTTGACCAAGGTGCTGTACAATTAAGATAAAAGAAATAAAAACATAGGGAGATATGATAAGAGTTAAGAAAAAGAATCATAAAATTAGAAGATTTGAGTGAGAAATAAGATAAATAAAAGTAATACAAACTCATTCTGATTTAAAAGACGGAATAAAAGTGGGTTTTCAAACATATGATACAGCAAATGAACAACAATCAACTACGTATTCTTACTAGGTGACGTCATCATGTTTTAATGAGTGAATGAGTCACAGCTCATTGTTAGGTGACTTAACAAAAATGAAAACACATTCCTCTGAAGATGGTCAGGTACAAGTACTGAAAGTGAACAAGCATGAATGAAGAAACAGCCAAGAAACAAAAAAACAAAAACAACAACATTTATTTTTCACTTCCCGTTTTACACTTTCAAGTAAAAAAATCCATGCAGGATCAGTCCCCTTCCTCCTGACATGTAAGAACTGAAGTCTCTCTCACAGGTTGAGACATACTTTTTTTGCTAGGCCTCCCTTTGTTTTACAAGAAAAATGCTCACGCCCCACCCACCACCTAAACACCCCCGCACAAACACATCCTCCAACCACACACACCCATATTTTGTTTTCAAACTCCATTGCAGTTTATTTCACACCTCAAACATTTAGTAAACAATTAAGCAAATACAAGTAAACTGCAATAAATTACAGGTAGTAATAAAATAAATGACTAACTCTTTTACGATACGTCTGTGGTCGGCAACCCTGGGCATGCGTGCCACAGCTGGCACGCAAAGGGTTAACTGATGGCACGACTATAGCTGGAGAAGTTCAGTAACATTTGAGTCCGGCCCACCATCGATGGTGATTTTTCGTTGTTATGGGTCATGACTTTTTTTTTTTCTTTTAGCAACGGTATAAACAATGAAAGGTGGTGGATTGGCCAGATGCTGGCAGATGTGTAAAAATAAGTCAGTTGTTTGGTGGTGGCTATGGCGGAGCTTCCACAGAGGCCAGCAGGTGGATGAGGGAAGGGGAGGCAGGAGGAGGAGAGACCCAAGGCGGCGGCTGGTGTTCCAGATTAACTGGCGTCGTAGATTAATTGGCGTTGGTCGAACAGATGTGTGGTAGACTTGCTTTTCAGGAGCTGCTACTGACAAAACAGCAAATAAAAACCAAATGTGTCATCTGTGAAATTTGTGAGTTTACCTCAAACACACTGTCAGTCCTGTTGCTGTTGAACAACCAAATGTTTAAAAATGTCGCGAGTTTACCTGGTGATATTCTCATGCAGGAGGCGATCGCGAAAACAGCTTTCTGCGGAAGGTGGTACCACACTGTGTGTGTGGACTTCCCCTGTACAGAAGGCGACTATAAATGTTGTGCATGCTAAATAAACAGAAACAAATGATCCCTGTTGTCTTTGCTTAATGATTGGTTTTAGTCTTGACAATTAACGTTGCTGGCATTGCATCTTTCAATATGTTTGTGGGTGGATTTGAATGCACCAGGGTAAGTGCAGCCACTCAGACTCTACTCAATGTGGTCATAGAAACAGGTGCAGATGTGTCACAAGTTAATCTAGTAGTAGGCAGGCTATGGCACTTGGCCACAGGTGGCAGTAGTGGACTGACCTCCATTGGAGACTGCTCCAGCTGCTATGTGATAGTCAGTAGATCCATCCATCCTCATCCGCTTTATCCGAAGTCGGGTCGCGGGGGCAGCAGCCTAAGCAGAGAAGCCCAGACCTCCCTCTCCCCAGCCACCTCCTCCAGCTCATCCGGGGGAACACCAAGGCGTTCCCAGGCCAGCCGAGAGATATAATCTCTCCAGCGCGTCCTGGGTCTGCCCCGGGGCCTCCTCCCGGTGGGAGTAGATCTGCTACAAATTGCAGATCATATGCAAGTTTTGGAAATTACATTATGAATATTCCTAACATAGCTTTAAAACCAAGAAATTCTAACTCTCCCCTACACTCAAAAACAGATGACACACCAACTGACACACCTGAGTCACTCACTTTCTTAAATCCACTCACTCTCACTGGCTCTGTTTATTACTAATCACTGTGTAACTGCTGTAAATTCATAGTAACTGCAATGTCCCTACAAATGTTTATTATATTAACCCCACTTATACAGACTGTATATGACTACCAACTCTCTCCAGCCATGAGAGTTGGTGAAAATGTTCATTTCCAGAGAAAAGACACAGGCAGTGGTGATGTGTCGGTCGCGAACGAAACGGCTCTTAGAGCCAACTCTTTGAAGTGAACGATGCGAGCCGGCTCCTTATTGGGAGCCGTGGTGTTTTTTTTCTCTTTCTCTCACCCTCTCTCTTGCACTTTTTCCGCTTCACTCCGCATGCGAGCCTTGTGCTTTGTGCTGGGAAGAGGGGGTTAGTTACACTCGCAGTAGCACAGGAACAGAGCGGGAGGGAAAGAGAGAGAAAGAGAGCCAGGGACAACAACGTCACATTAGAAAGGTATAGTAATCATACACAACTATTTTCAGCTGCAGATGATAAACGGTTCAGAAAGTTTATTCATGCAGGCCCATATGACAGAGAATGTGCATCTTCTTTTTGTTTCATATTTTAATTTATATTTAATTGTGTTGTGGTTTGCAGTGTTTTGTGTTGTTTCACTTTAAATTTGTTTAAAAGGAAAAAGCTGAAAATTTAAATAGTTAAAAGTTGAAATGTTAAATAGTTATTTATTACATTTTATGTGGAGTGAATAAATAAAAGTATATTTACGGTGGCCCCTAGAGACAAAGCACGTACAAATTCAGGAGAATATTTTCTCCTGTTCTTGGTCTTTCGTTCTGCTCCAAGTGCCTTTTGTTTGCATTTACAGATTACAACTTATCCAGACAACTAATGTGGATACTCTTGAGGTTTTAACAAGGATCCTCCGAGTCTCTTGTTCAACGTGCTGAAGTGTCTACAGTGATCCCAGCCTCGATCGGGCAGATAACCAGCGGGGCCGTGTTCTTCCCGGTGTCATGTATGCAGGGGTTAAAGTACGGATACAGCGGCTCGGTGAAAGTGAGCCCACTGTAAGTATAAATGTGAGTCTTTGCCTCTGTGTTGTAGAAGGAAACCGAGCCTTCGTCATAGTCCAGGAATATACCGACTTTCTGAGGAATTTCTTTAAGGTGAAGGGTGACGGAAGGTCCAGCGCAGGCGCACAGGCTACCACCGCTACGTCAGCATATCGCCCAGTAACCGTTGTCAGGGCAAATTGTGATGGCACCCTTCCTGTTGATGGACTCCCGGGCCACCCCAAGATCCCAGTCTCTTTTGTCCCCAACCTGAAACACAAAGAAGGACAAAAATTATGCTAAACTGCAGAGTAGGACTTAATTTCTTTAGATTGCTTTTTAAATGATAATAAATTTTTACTGACAGTAAACACAACAGATATAAAACCAGAAGTGAACATCATGTAGCCACCAGGGGGCGTGAAGAGTTTATTTTCCTGCTTGTTTAGATCATATACATTATACAGTCCTAGTCGAAGCTTGTGTGTTGGTGTTCATGTGTAATTTTCTTTAGTGTAATTGAATCCAAATCTCACTCTAAATAAAGCTGTTGTGTTCCACTTTGGATAATATTCACACTGATCACAGCAGTTATTTATTTGATCCTTTTATCCTACCTGAACCACCCAGTAACGTTTCCCAGATGTGAAGCTTTGTTTTCCCAGCACAGCGACGCAGGAGTTGAACCTGCGGGGGTCGTCAGGTAGCGGGTTCCTCCACTGCTGGGAGCTCAGGCTCACCTGTGGATTGCCACGATCACATTCATTCACAACAACTACTGATGCCATAATTGTCATTATTTTGCATCTTCCTGACTTCTGATCCACTAGTTTCCATCATTTTAGTTCCTGCATAATATCTGTCATCCATTAGCTGTTGTCTGTAATTCACAAACTCCAATTTCACAGACAAGAAATGCAATTTCCCAATAATAGGTGCTTTAATAAGTGTTTTCCCAATAACATTACGGGGCTAAACTGAGCTAAGTGTGTATAACTAACTAAGCAAATGACTTTACACTTAATTATACAAACAGTTGCACAAGTATCAACACTTTGTTGGATCATTTTTTAAAAACAGGACAAGACTTTGTTTAACTCTGAGCTCTTGTTAAGGTGTTACAGTCAGGAATCACGCAGCTGATAATTACAGCTCACCTTTTTACCATCCGGGGACAGGACCACCCAGCCAGCAGCAGTAGCAGGATCCAGAGTTACATCCACTGGAGACAGAAACAGAAAAAAAAACACGTAAAAAGATTTGCTATTTCAGATTTATTCATATTTTTCAGGATTAAAAAAATAATATGAAAAAATAACCCTGTTGTTTTGAAGCATTGTTACTGAAGTCACCTTTTTTGGCAACAGAGTATCTGTATTCTGAATCATGTACATGTATAAAGATTATTTTAATCACTGTGTAGAGCCACTTTCTTTCTACTGACATCAGTAACAGTCTTTATTAGATATGGTGGTGATAAATTTTCAATCTTGTGTAATCCATATAACATAATCACAATATAAATATGTCCATACACATACCTGCATATTTATTCATCTTGTTTACCTCTGCAAAACATCAGAAAAGAAACTGTGTCATTTTACTTTCATTAAACATTAACGGGCCTGGCGCCCGTGGCTGGGTCAGGCCCCCTCTGGGGGGTGGGGTGCCCTCGGTCCTTAGGCTTCTGGGACCCCAGCTCGGTCCGCTCTGGTGCGGGAGGCTGCCTGCTGGGCCTGCGGGCTCGTCACTACGGCCCTCTGTGGCTTCTGCACCGTGATTGCTGGGTGACCCCACGTCTGGGGCTCTCCTCAGCTCTTTCCAGGAGGGTGGCGCGGTTTCCTCTCCGGTGGTCCTCCTTGGGTTTTTGCACTCTGGGGAGCCTGAAAAATGGATGCAGTTCGTTCGCCCTACACCAGTTACCTCCATCTCTAATGCAGCTATAACCCCATCCCCGACCGCGCCAGCTGCTTGAAGGTTGACGCCGAGGAGAACAACAACATTCTTCCAAGTGATATGATAACGACTCCCTGCCCTATTCCTCAAGGCCACCTGTGTAGGCTGCGGACTGTTGATCTTTGCCTAACAGGCGAAAGGACACTTTCTCAGGCTGAAGTCAGGACGCACACCCCGACACACACGCACACATGCACACTTATACTGATATGCAGTCACCACGCTCCCTTCCCCAGATCCAACGCCTCCTCCCATGCTTACCTCCCCCGATGGATATAGCGGCTCACCTGGAGGCGTGAGGAATCGCAGCGACCATGACCACTGTGTATATCAGCGTACCCCTGACCTTATGTTGCTTGTCTGTGTTTCATGGCGTTACAGTGTGATGATATTTGTGCTTCTTTATGTGCTATGGAGTTTTTTGTTTTCTCCTCATGATGACTCCCTTGTTGGAAGTCACCATGGGCAGAAATCCTTTTGTTTCCTCCTGAATTTGCCCCCATGTGTTACATATCTCAGTGTTTTTTGCTGCCTAGACTGACCTGTCTCCCCAATGTAAGTTTGTATATTGTATGTATTGTATGTATGGTCGACTAGGTCTGTCATTTCAGCTGCAGGCAAGTGCAACCGACAAATAAAGCTTATCCTTATCCTATGGATGTCCGGGCCCGGGTCTCCTCCGCAGATCCTTAGCAAATTACATGGAGAAACCTTTGAACTTAAGCGCGCTCACGCACTGGTGTACACATGGTTGCTTACATACACAAACTATATCTTCCTTGGCTGCTACCTTAAAGCATATTGTGCACTATCGGCCCTGCGTGTTGTTCAACATCATTCAGTATTTAGTATTTACTGTTACTTACACATATCTAGGTTGTTGTCTCTATATTGTGTTGTTCTCTTGTTGTTTGTTTTCTCTTTTCTTCTTTTAACGGGTGATTCAATGAATTTTTGCAGTATCTTCTTTTACTGCCCCCCCTCCCCTCTCTTTCTTTCTTTCTCTTTCTCCCTTTCCATGCAATTTGTAATAACTTAAAATAAAATAAATCAAATAAACAATGATAATATAGATTAATCAAGTGGAACAATATGGCACTGGCATATTTTCTCCACTTGAAAGAATAAGAATCCGTTGGGCTCTTTCCTGGCCTTCAGACAACAATTCTGATAGCTAATGTACCGAAAAAAAAGAAAAAAAAAAAGGAATATGCAAATATGCAGAAAATGGGTTTAAAATTTAAACAAATTTTTTCAAGTCAAAGACTTGCATATAATTAGATTTTTGCTTGATGCAATGTGCATAAAGTTAAAAGATTAAAACTAATAAAACAAGTTTTAAAAAGATATTTTTCCATTTGATTACATTTTTTTGATGGATTATGCAGAAAAAATTGAATTGGGCTGAAAGATCTATTGCCTATTCAGGTTGTATATCATGTTTTTAAAAAGTAACAAAGTAACTAAATACTTTTGAAAATAAGTAATCAGGACAGTAGCGGGATTACTTTTTTGCAGAAGTAATCAGTAATTAGTTACTAATGACTTTTTTCAAGTAACTTGACCAACACTAGTGGCCGCATACATTAAACCTGATTAGGTAGAACAGCTATGTCTATGTTGGCTACTGTATTCAAGATGGCAAGGCAACATGGCGGCTTCCAGAAATCCGTGTCTGCTATGTATTTTAAATACAGTGGTCCCTCATTATAACGCGGTTCACCTTTCACGGCCTTGCTGTTGCATCATTTTTGGGGATTTTTTTTTACAGCGCATTCTGTTCTGCATCCTGATTGGCTGTAGACCATTGTCTATCAGTCTCGTGCGTCATTTGTAAATCTTCCAACGTCATTGCACCGTCAAAGGCGACTGCGGTAGCAAACAAAAGCAGAGGAAGATGCTAACCATTGCACAAAAAGTTGGACTTCTGGACTGCTAAAGGAAGGTTGAAGTTACTGTATTTTTCGGACCATAAGGCATACTGGATTATAAGGTGCATTAAGCGAAACAAAACAGTCAGTCTTCCTCCACTACACACTCTACACTCGCCAGTATCCTGAGTCACTATAAAAGGGAAGAGTGTCATTAGTCCCATCATAATCATCTATCCCCTGTGACATCCTGGCACCACCCCATGAGCTCACTGGAGCACCCCTCCACTGCAGCAGGACAGAGACCACTCCCCTACCACATCACTGTACCGCCAAACCCAGACTCATCTATCTGACTGGCAGACAGAGAACATTTATTCATTCCAGAGAACTTGTTTCCACTGCTCTAGATTCACTTCACCTGGCACTTGATGATGTAAGACTTGGATGGAGCTGCTTGGCCATGGAAATATACTCCATGAAGATCTCTAGACACTGTTCTTGAGCTAATCTAAAGGCCACATGAAGTTTGGCAGTTTGTAGACTTCGACTCTGCAGAGAGTTGGTGACCTCTGCGCACAATGCACCTAGCATTGTTGAGATGTAGGTAGAGAGCATTAAACTGCTAATAGGCCCCTGTATAAGTGCAGGAGCAAGCCAGTTATCACAAAAATTGCGTTGCAGGAGTAGATGCACAGTAGCATTATCTTAGAGGGTGCAGAAGGCAACATTTAACAACTGTCTGACATTTTGATAAATATAGACAGAGAAGCAGAACTAGATAGAAAGCTTGCTGCGGTTTAAAATAGTTCATTTGTAGATCGCCGACACACATAGGAAATGAAGGCTTAAATTAAGAAGAACAGGAAAGGCAGATGCTGAAAACAAACGTTATAAATGTAACAGACTGAGGCCCCTCAGATCTGCAGGAGGCTTTGCATATCTCCCTTCCGGAAGGTTTTGTTGAATAAAGCATATATTCTGAATACACTGAGTTTGTGTCTTCTTTATCCAGCCTGAGGGCAAAAGAATTGGGTCTCAGCATCCGCTGACCCTGTAACAGTCTAGTACAATTCAGAATCAGAATGTCTTTATTGTCATTGTCACAGGTACAATGAAATTAAAAATGGTCCCTGATCAGTGCATCATCCCTAACAATGTCAAAATATAAATAAAAAATAACATTCAATAAAATCGATAAATAAAAATAAAAGTGATAATAGGAATAGTATTAGCAAACATTCACCTACATTCCCACATACAAGCTTCAGTCAGCGCATAGATTCATACAAGAGTGGCGTGATGGACATCTTTTTTTGCAGTATTCAGACGTGCTCTGTGTAAGGCGATCCGAAAAGAGTGGGGAATTTTAGGGGTTTTTTTGCCGGCAAGGTCAAACTGGCTAAAACTTTCCCTTCTGAGATCATCACAAATGTTTCCAGGAAATAGATGACCACAAAAAAGGTCTTGTGTGTGTTTGAGTCTGTGTTTGCACAACACAGAAGACTTTCTTGTTAAGCGTCAAACTTGAAGAGGAAACATGCAGCGACTCTTTATACTCACGCTCAGCCTGATCCCATGGATCCCAGGTATTCACTGTGACTGTGTGCATTTGATTAGAGAAGTCAGACAAAAAAGATTTTCAAGCTGTTTTCAGCTTCACATAATTGGAAAAAACAAAGATAATTTATGTCTGTGCCGCCTCCTCCTCACTTCTCTGCTGTGCTTTTGGTAAATACTCTTGTTAAAATGTATGATACTCCTTAGGCTTGCTTCTCTGTACAATTTTATGACTTTTCTGTATTAATCGTTTGTTTAAGACGGACTAGAAGGTTGTTAAAAGCTTGCAATCCCCCCCCTGCCCCCAGGAGCCGGAGAGAGCTTTCATGTTTTTGTAAATCTTCCAAGCTTCTGTACAGTTTGCCCTTTAGCAAACAGTATGTTTGATGTTTATTTTGTCAGGCCTTCAAAAGCCTGTGTATTATAAAGAGATAATCCAGTGTTGGATGGGAAGTATAAAGAGGTAAATCAAAGCAGGAAACGTCTTTGAAGGTTCTCAGTCATCCAGGTAATCGCAGTTTAAGGACCTTGGAAAGAAAAGCTTCTGGACTTCTTTAAGTTGCTTGAAGTCGTTTCATCTCTCATCCGAGAAGCTTCTTAATATGGTGCAAGTGTTGCCAAAGGCCACACCTTTTATTTATAGATAACAGGTGTCTGCTGTGAGCAACTGCTCTGTTAAAGTTATGTCATGACTAAAAGTTTCATTTCAAATTGGTGTTTAACATTTAATCATTTCCACTTCTTGTCAGCTGTTCTCTGCTGGGTGACCACTCAGAAGGAGTTTATTGGCCTGGAGGGTGGATCCCTCACTGTCCAGTGTCGATATGGTTCTCACTATGCTGACCATGTCAAATACTGGTGTCATGGGTGGTGGAGAATTTCCTGCAAGATCTTGCCTCCAATTGACGAGACCTCCTCGGCCAATCCAAGTAAAGACAAAGTGAGCATTTTTGACGACCCGGCCCGGTTCATGTTCACAGTGACCATGAACGACCTGAAAGAGACGGACTCTGGGTGGTACTGGTGTGGTGTGGAATTAGCAGGGGCTGATGACATGGCTTTCACTCAAGTGAAAGTGTCTCATGGTGAGTAATGGAGAAATTTTGAGATGATAAACATTTATTGACCCACAGTTTTAAAGAAGTTTGTTGCATTTTCACGATCTCTGCAGGTGTGTCAGTTGTGAACAGCATGGTGAGTGGGGAAGAAGGAAGCAGTCTCACGGTTCAATGCCTTTACACTCAGAGACTCAGGTACTTGGTTTTCCTTTGGAGGATTTTATCCACATTTTATCCTTTAAAACCCTTAGAACTGTCCTTAAAGAAGCACTGATCACACTTCAGTAAATGTGGGAATTTGTCCAGAAACTTTCATTGGTATCAAACGCTGGTGGACAGTGAGCATTCACTGGCTCTCCTGTGACTGTGCTCTGTGTAAGGCGATCTGAAAAGAGTGGGGAATTTTAGGGGTTTTTTTGCCGGCAAGGTCAAACTGGCTAAAACTTTCCTTTCTGAGACCATCACAAATGTTTCCAGGAAATAGATGACCACAAAAAAGGTCTTGTAGCAGAAGCAACAACTGCAGAATTAACAACTGTACCATCTGCTGGTACAGTTCAAACAGGGAGTACCCAGGATGTGAGGTATCTTTTATAATGTTTTGAGCTTTTTTAAGACAGCGGGTATTGTTTAGATCTTCCAGTGTGGGGAGAGGGCAGGCAGTGATCTTTTGGGCCGTGTTAATGACCCCTTGGAGTGCTTTCCTCTGAGCCACTGTACAGCTAGTGTACCAGATGCATATGGAATAGGTTAGATTTGAGTTTTCAGTCATTATGCAAATGTACTGTTTATAAGATTGGGGAAACCTGCAGTCAGCTGAGACTGAAGAAGTCACTTGGATGAGTGACGAAACGTTTCTCCAACAAAACGCTACGTCCAGATGAGCAGAATCAACTTTTGGAGATGCCAGAGTTACTGATAGGTTTATAGCTTAACCCTATTCGCTGGAACGTTGAAGGCAATGTAATTACACAGCAAGCAAGACACGAGTAGGCAACATTCTTTATGTTTCACGTGCACGGGAGAGAACTGGACAGGCGCCGTTCCTTCGCTTGACCCCAGTTGCTCTCGTCCGCTCCCCCGTAACACTGCTCTTTTATTATGGTTACATGAATATGCATAGGTTCATTAACATATAACGGCTTACATAGGTATACATGTGAACAAAGAATACCTTGTGTGTGTGTGTGTGTGTGTGTGTGTGTGTGTGTGTGTGTGTGGGGTCAAACTGTGACCCCAGGAAGACTCCCCAGAGCCGTCCATCTGAACAAAAGGCACTTAGCCTAAAACAGATATAGATACGTTTATCCTACCATAAAACAATAAGACAAGGTACGACCTCTCCCATGCTCCTAAAATGTGGGTGTGAAAGTCAGAGAGCTCTGGAATGCACACAAAGCTTGCAGACTATTAAGGATCAAACCTCTACCAAGCTACACCTAATTATAAAACTCTAAGAATATATAAGTAGATATTTCTAAGCATAAATGACAATCACAATACAAATCTAACAGTTACATCTTTATAAAAGCATTGCTGCTTATCATTAGACATATCATAAAGAGACATTATAAACATTAAAAACAAACAAAGTCAAAGATTTCATAAAAATTAGAGAAAAGCTATTAAAATAATCAGCAGAACATCAACAAAACATTCGTCAAATTCTAATTCAAATCTAAAGAAGTGTTCATTACAGTGTCATTACAATTCTGGCATTTATGTAGTTAACATCTGAAGCATCTGAATCTGCCCAATGGTCACATGACAAAGGGAAATTTTATATATGGTGGAATCTGGAGTCTGTGTTTGCACAACACAGAACACTTTCTTGTTAAGCGTCAAACTTGAAGAGGAAACATGCAGCGACTCTTTATACTCACGCTCAGCCTGATAGCATGGATCCCAGGTATTCACTGTGACTGTGTGCATTTGATTAGAGAAGTCAGACAAAAAGATTTTCAAGCTGTTTTCAGCTTCACATAATTGCAAAAAACAAAGATAATTTATGTCTGTGCCTCCTCCTCCTCACTTCTCTGCTGTGCTTTTGGCAAATACTCTTGTTAAAATGTATGATACTCCTTAGGCTTGCTTCTCTGTACAATTTTATGACTTTTCTGTATTAATCGTTTGTTTAAGACGGACTAGAAGGTTGTTAAAAGCTTGCAATCCCCCCCCCAGGAGCCGGAGAGAGCTTTCGTGTTTTTGTAAATCTTCCAAGCTCCTGTACAGTTTGCCCTTTAGCAAACAGTATGTTTGATGTTTATTTTGTCAGGCCTTCAAAAGCCTGTGTATTATAAAGAGATAATCCAATTTTGGATGGGAAGTATAAAGAGGTAAATCAAAGCAGGAAACGTCTTTGAAGGTTCTCAGTCATCCAGGTAATCGCAGTTTAAGGACCTTGGAAAGAAAAGCTTCTGGACTTCTTTAAGTTGCTTGAAGACGTTTCATCTCTCATCCGAGAAGCTTCTTAATATGGTGCAAGTGTTGCCAAAGGCCACACCTTTTATTTATAGATAACAGGTGTCTGCTGTGAGCAACTGCTCTGTTAAAGTTATGTCATGACTAAAAGTTTCATTTCAAATTGGTGTTTAACATTTAATCATTTCCACTTCTTGTCAGCTGTTCTCTGCTGGGTGACCACTCAGAAGGAGTTTATTGGCCCGGAGGGTGGATCCCTCACTGTCCAGTGTCGATATGGTTCTCACTATGATAAACATGTCAAATACTGGTGTCGTGGGTGGTCGAGAATTTCCTGCAATCCAAGTAAAGACAAAGTGAGCATTTTTGACGACCCGGCCCGGTTCATGTTCACAGTGACCATGAACGACCTGAAAGAGACGGACTCTGGGTGGTACTGGTGTGGTGTGGAATTAGCAGGGGCTGATGACATGGATTACACTGAAGTGAAAGTGATTCATGGTGAGTAATGGAGAAATTTTGAGATGATAAACATTTATTGACCCACAGTTTTAAAGAAGTTTGTTGCATTTTCACGATCTCTGCAGGTGTGTCAGTTGTGAACAGCATGGTGAGTGGGGAAGAAGGAAGTAGTCTCACGGTTCAATGCCTTTACACTCTGAGACTCAGGTATTTGGTTTTCCTTTGGAGGATTTTATCCACATTTTATCCTTTAAAACCCTTAGAACTGTCCTTAAAGAAGCACTGATCACACTTCAGTAAATGTGGGAATTTGTCCAGAAACTTTCATTGGTATCAAATGCTGGTGGACAGTGAGCATTCACTGACTCTCCTGTGACTGCCTGTCAACAGACTAAGTGAGAAGAAGTGGTGTCGGAGTGGAGACCCGAGCTCCTGTCTGTCGACGGGTTCTAAAGGGAGTTACGAAGATGCTTCAGTGGCCATCAGCGATGACAGAAAGGAGGCTTTCACTGTAACCTTAAAGAAGCTGCAGATGAAAGATGCTGACTGGTATTTATGTTCTGCAGGGCAGCAGCAAGCAGCCGTACAGGTTCAGGTCAGACCACACGGCTCTACTAGTAAGTTGATAAAGAGCCTTTCATATTTTTGGACATAAAAAACATAACAAATTATACTTTTGAGCTTAGCTGTCTAACTGATTCGAAACTGTGATAATTAAACTTCATTATGGATTTTAGTGTGCTGATATCATCAAGGATGATTTTTTTTCATCACAGGGAGTTTAGAGTTATTCAACATCCTTATGTTGAATAACTCTAAACTTCCCTCTCTAGAAATGCACCCCGTATATTTTTATTGCTATTCAGCCAACATTTAAAAGATTTATGACACAAAAATCACATGTGACACAGTTGGCTGTAAAAGAAATACAACTGATAGGAGCAACACAGCTGACGGCATGCATTAAGAGGAAAAGAGAAACCTGTATTCGGATAAAAACATTTTTATTTTCTCTCTCTGTTTCTATAAATATTAAGTGCTTCTCTCAAAATCAGCATGTGGTGCATGATTTAGACTAAGTCTAAATCATGATAGAATGTGTTATCCAAGGAAAACAGGGTGACAGGTAACACAATTGACATTTCTTTAATTTTAGGCCCTCGCCAACATGTCACCTCTAAATAGAGCCTAGTGTTAATTTGAATAGCAAAACTTGACATTTAGCTAAATGGCCAGGAAAAAATAAATGATGGAAACGGTTGAGTTTTAAAAAATTAATTAAAAACAACTATGCCCCAATATGATATTTATCATTGCTTGAAATGAATGTTTGGCCGATAAAGCTCGTTGACATGAAATTTACCCCTAACTGTAGAACAAACCAAAAATTGCTAAAATGCTAAACAGACATAGTCTGAGATTGTGTCATTATTGTGTATCATTGGTTGCAAATGATTTTAACAAACAATGCCATTTTGTGTTATAGACAACATTATTTTAAGTGAAAGAAAACATACTAAGACCCTTCCCATGTTTCACAGTCCTTACATGCTAATACAGGCATATTTACCATCTCTGTGTTCTTAGGTTAGAGTAATAGCAAATTTCCAAGACAAATAAATGATTACAGCTTATCATTTGGATAACATTAGCATTTTAAATCATGCATTGTCAGTGTTGGGTAAGTTACTTTAAAATAGTAACTTAGTTACATTACTAGTTACTTCTATCAAAAGTAACTCAGTTACTTCAAGTTACTCGTTACTTTCAAAGTAACTAGTTACTAGGGAGAGTAACTTTGGTTTTACTCGGAATTCTCTTGTTAATGTGTTGCTTCCCTAACCGGATACCCAGCCAGACTGCCAGTCTTCTAGCTTGCTTACTTGCCACAAGTGCACTGTGCCACCTACCAATAGAAAGGAAAAGATAATGTGCACATTTCCACAAGAGAAATCCCACGCCTGGACCGTCGTTGACCGCCGCCATGATTCTAGCCTACGTCACAGCGTCATGTGCGCTTTTTACATCCAACACAAAAACTGCAGTCGTGGTGCTTTTGATTGTACTCAGAACTTGAAAATTCTGCTTTCCGAATAGGAAGATGTAGGTAACACCAGACTGCAGATGAGCTGCATACAGAGCTGGACTGGGACAAAAAATCAGCCCGGGCGTTTTCACTGGAGACCGGCCCACCATTATAGGAAAAATCATAAAGCTTTTGAATGAAAACAAACACTGTTGTGACAGTGATGTACACTGTTTTCATGTTATATATGTATCAATCTATCAATTGTTTGTTGTAAGATTCAGATATTTATTAAAAGCTAGATATTTTAAATGAGAATAAGAGAGAAAAGTATTTCTTTGTGCCCCCCTTTCCCTGTTAATGCCCTACCTGGCCCCCCTGGCAAAACTTTGCTAGATCCGCCCCTGCACAGTTACCAGCTGTCAGCTACATAGAAAATGATCCTGGTGTTATTTGTCTCTCAGAAACAGCTCATAACTTCCCTTCAACTCATTCATGTCACCTAAAAGGTAAACCTGTTTCTCCATCACCTGTTCAGCTCTGATGATTCAGTAAGGACATCTCCTGGTTTCATCTGCATGTTTCCCTCTCACCAGATAAGATAACCTTTATTAGTCCCACACATGGGAAATTTGTTTTGTCACAGCAGGAAAAAAAAACAAAACAAATTTCCCACGTGTGGGAATAAAGATAACCAAACTGATATCATGACCAGCAACTTTACAGCTGTGGCTCCAGCAAACATCAGCTGATACTAGAAATTAATATTAAATAAATTCTAACAACAGCTGATCAAGCTTAAACGTGCTGCTGTTGTTTAGCGCGACATCCGCTGGTTTCTTCTTTCTGGCGTAAAGTGGGCGATAAATAAACAAGAGAGAAAAGCCGATCAGCTGATCATTGATCAGTTTCATGATTGAAGTAGCAACAGGAGAGGGAGGGGGGAGAATGAGAGAAGAAGAGGCAGCTGTGCAGCAAAGACACAGAATAAATCCAGCTTTGTGTCTTTTTCATTCTAGCTGAAGTCCGGGACAAACTGTGTTCCTTTTCACCTCAATACGAAACGCGTAATATTTTCTCTGAATACGAAACGATTCAGTTTTTTAGGGGACGGTTGGCAACTCTACTAACTAACCTTATTAATAAAATAAAGTTCAACATCAGTAACATAGCACCCACCCACCTGTATAGAAACTCCGTCATGCTAGCTAGTACCCAGTACGAAAAAGTCAGCATAACGAAAATAAACTCCACCTAAACTTGGCTTATATCTGACCGAGATAGACTGCAGGTCATAACTTCTTACCCGAAATTCAGTTCACCTGACACCGGCCGCCTCGGGTCTCTCTTCCTCCTGCCTCTCCTTTCCCTCATCCACCTGCTGGCCTCCATCACTTGCTAATGTTACTGAATCTGTGGAAGCTCCGCGATATCCACCACACGAAGTAATAACGAGCCTATCTAAATCCCAGTAACGAGTAACGCGTTCCTGATTTTGGCATAATAACTAGTTACCGTGCTCGTTACCACAATAATAACGTAGTTACTGTAACGCGTTACTTAATAACGTGTTAGTCCCTACACTGTGCATTGTAGGTATTTGTGTGATTGCTTGGCATTTTCTCCATGTCACCTTGTAGCTGCTGAAATGGGAAGAAGCAGCTTTAAAGATCAGTATGTGTTTGTGACAGATGGCAGAGGCTCTCAAGTCTCCACTTGTTCAGGGTATCGATTATTAAAAGTCACCTATGAACAATATTGATGTTAGGATGCTGGAAACACTCTTTACCTATAACAGCATATTTACAGAGTTGTTACAGTATTTTTTTTAACGCTACAATATCTTTACCTTCAAAAACAGAGCCCGTGACAACCCCACCTACTCCGAGTCAGCCCTGGAACCGTTACCGGTAAAAGTCAGCACTTTTTTATCTTCACTTTAATGGATGTCGAAGGTGGATTGTCTGCTCAGTCTGCTTTGTGCCTGCTTCCTAGTTACATGTTGGAGTCTATAGTGGGGTGTTCGTCTCTCCTGCTCCTTGTGGGCCTGGCTGTATTGGCAAGAAAGTTGTGGATACTGCACAGTAAGGCAACTTCATATTCCTTTGAATTTTAAAATGTTATTAAGTGTGTGTGTGTAAGGTTAATGTTGTTGATTGTCATTTATGCTTAGAAATCTTTACTCATATATGCTTAGAGTTTTATAATGGATTGCATAATAATAGAGGTTTGATCCGTAGTAGTCTGCAAAGACTCTGTGTGCCTTCCAGAGTGTTCTGGCATGCACACACATCTTAAGGTCATGAGAGAGGTCATAGCTTCTCTTACTGATTTATACTATAGGAGGACACCTACTCTGTATCTGTTTTAGTATAAGTGCCCTTTGTTTAGATGAACTGCTGGACTTCCAGGCCAGCAGATTTTGGGGAGTCGTTCACAGGGTCACATCTTGACCCCCCCCCCCCGCCCCCACCACCACCACCACCACCACACACACACACACACACACACACCTACACGACACACAGATAAGATACTCTTTGTTCACATGTACGCCTATGTAAGATGTCATATGTTAATGAACCTATACATATTCATCTAACCACAATAAAAGAAGCGCTACAGGGAACCTGGCTGAGAGTCCGACGGAGGTCAATTGGGCGGAAATACACTCGCTTCAGTCAGGTGTCCCTCGTGCACGAGTAACAGAAAGAACTTTGGCGACTTGTATCCAGTGTTGGGCAAGTTACTTTGAAAAAGTAATTAATTATAGTTACTAGTTATTTCTTCAAAAAAGTAACTGAGTTAGTAACTGAATTACAAGATTCTAAAAGTAATTAATTACTTTAAAAGTAACTATTGCGTTACTTTCAAATAAATGTTTAACCCTCTGGGGTCCAGGGTATAATTGGCCATTTTTAACTACTTTTGATTTGACCTCTACATTTCATCTTTAACCTCCTAAGACCCGAACTCTTCCACGACATGCATTTTTAATTTCTCTTTGATATTTGGGCATATTGGGGCCCAATGAATGTAAAAACAAAGAATTACCAGATTTTTTTTTTTTTTACCTTATTTTTGTTTTTAAGAAAAATAAGAGCCACATATGAGGATATTCGTTTAAAATTTTGATAGAACAGTAGCAGTATAATGTCCTCGTAAGTGGATATCAGGCCGATGCAGAGCAAAATTGAGTATTTTGGTCTAAATAACCCAAAATGTGATGTCCACATATGTGGACGGCAGGTCCTAGGAGATTAAAAACTATTTACTTTGCCTTGTTTGGTATCATCCTTTTCAGCACAACCTCACGTGTCTGAATTTACAGTTATGTTTTCATTTTGACATACTGTATTAACACAATTGATCTAAAATCAGACAAAAAACATAAAATCAGAGTAGAAAAACGTGTTTAATGAATCATATTTCATAACTTTAAATAACTTTAAATGCAAATATAAATTGTCAATTTTAAAATCCTCTGCACAAGTTTTGCAAACAACAAAGCTATTTGCATCCATTTACCTTTTACCCTTTTTTAAAATAACCATTTCAAACTATTTACAGAACAATCAGCTGTTCTTCAATAAGATGCCGCACAAATTATTTGTGCCACTCCAAAAAAATAATTTCTGTCCACTATAAAGGAGAACATCACAGCCTGATACCTGCAGGTCTGACAGCAGCAGGTGTATCACTCCTGTTTCTACCTGGAGACAGCAGTCGCCTCATTGTTCTGGCACACAACACAAAACTATCCACAACATTACACACTAACTACACAAGACAACACATTAACTACACACTCCAAACACGCTAAACGCCACAAATCTCTCACATCTCAAAACTCGCTCTCTCTCTCTCTCTTGCCGTCACTCCTAAAACTTCCCCTGTTTTTTTTGCTCATAAGCAGAGAGTGCTTGCTAGCGCTGTCCTTAGACAGTAAACGTGACGAAACCATTGAGGAAAAAACGCCGCACATATATTGTTTATCATGACTCTGGTTTTACGTGGCCTATCGACACAATTTATAAACTGGTATATATCACCTTGTTGCTTTGTCTCTAAGTGGTCATGTGATTGGCTTACCACAACTACTATATTCTTCCTCAGTCAAACAGCAGCACTCATGCGATTGTTTTGCCCCCTTAGCTCCAGGTGTTGTGCTAGACCAGGGGTCCCCAATCCCAGTCCACGAGGGCCGGTGTCCCTGCAGGTTTTAGATGTGTCCTTGATCCATCACAGCTGATTTAAATGGATAAATGACCTCCTCAACATGTCCTGAAGTTCTCCAGAGGCCCGGTAATGAACTAATCATGTGATTCAGGTGTGTTGACCCAGTGTAATATCTAAAACATGCAGGACACCGGCCCTCGTGGACTGGGATTGGGGACCACTGTGCTAGACAGTGATCGTGATTACCGTCTGCGGGAGCGCGCGCAGCTGCTTAAAGCTGTAGCGTCCAGATTACTTACGTAGTCAGCTACTTCCGTGCAACTGATATAAGATGTGGTAAGCTGAACACAGCTTCAACTGTCTGTTTGTTGAAAAATAGTAACGGACCGCATTTTCTTCTTAGTAACGGTAACGGCGTTGTAACGACAGGAATAGTAATTAGTTAGATTACTCGTTACTGAAAAAAGTAACAGCATTACTTGTAATCACGCCGTTATTCCCATCACTGATTGTGTCTTGCTTTGCTGTGTAGTAGAATTGTCTTGAATGTTCCAGCAAATAGGTTTGTAGCATAAACCTATCAGTGTGCGTGCGTGTGTGTGTGTGTGTGTGTGTGTGTGTGTGTGTGTGCATGCATCAGACACAAATTCTATATATAAATATAGATTTATACCATATAAAAAAATGCATTAAATATATCTGACTACTAAATTGAATTTATGTTTTGGCATTCTTTCTAGAGGAGGCTTCTTCACGCTTTCAGGAGAAAGAGAAATCCCCTGTAAGCCCCCATTATCATGGCCATCTCTGATCTATTACACTCCTTAAGAAACACAATTATCAGGGATATTTTTAATGATTAGATCACTCATTCTCCTTTCTGTCAACTACAGGATAATCCAAAGGGCATGAGAGACCTGCAACGAAGCAAGGAACACATTATTAAAATCGACAACAAGGGTACAATTAACCTACTTGCTTATTAAAACCATTTTGTGAATTGTTAATTGTTACTCGTTGTAACCGAATGTAATTTTTCTATTAATTTCCCACACAGAACATATGGTCTTTGTTCCAGTATCTTTTTTACCAAACCAAACCACGTCTGAACAAAGCTATATGTTCTGCTTCCTGCAATATAAATTTGGTACATTATAGACTTGGCTTATATAGACTCAGTATTTTAGACTCAATAAAATAAATCAAAATACACGTATTTAATTATATGTGACATTTTATTTATGTACCAGACCCACAAAGGTGTGGGCTGTTTTCCTTGTACACATGTGAACACATAAAGTGACTTTCTAAAATCTTCACCCTCTAAGCAGTTTTCCAAAGTGCTGTTTTCAGTTATCTAAAAAGCTGTTTACATGTGGATGAAACACACAAAAAAAGCTACATTTTCTTATGTAAGTGTAGACCAAGGGTCGGCAACCTTTCTGATGATGAGTGCCATCAGTGTTAACATGTTATTTTAATTGACTGCAATAATTATGTTACCTTATGATAACAAAATGAAAGTCTTACAATGTTAGGCTTAATTTTGTTCTCAATTGTTAGTAGTTTCATTGACATGTAACAGTTGCTTCTTCTTCGAACTAACTCGAAATAAAAACTTTGGTTGTAAGATTCAGATAATTTTTTATTAAAAGCTAGATATTTTAAATGAGAAAAAGAAAGAAAAGTATTTCTTTGTGCCCCCCTTTCCCTGTTAATGCCCTACCTGGCCCCCTGGCAAAACTTTGCTAGACCCGCCCCTGCACAGTTACCAGCTGTCAGCTACGTAAAAAAAGGATCCTGGTGTTATTTGTCTCTCAGAAACAGTTCATAACTTCCCTTCAACTCATCCATGTCACCTAAAAGGTAAACCTGTTTCTCCATCACCAGTTCAGCTCTGATGATTCAGTAAGGACATCTCCTGGTTTCATCTTCATGTTTCCCTCTCACCACATATCCAAACCGATATCATGACCAGCAGCTTTACAGCTGTGGCTCCAGCAAACATCAGCTGATACTAGAAATTAATATTAAATAAATTCTAACAACAGCTGATCAAGGTTAAACGTGCTGCTGTTGTTTAGCGCGACATCTGCTGGTTTCCTCTTTCTGGCGCAAAGTGGGCGATAAACAAACGAGAGAAAAGCCGATCAGCTGATCATTGATCAGTTTCATGATTGAAGTAGCAACAGGAGAGGAGAGAATGAGAGAATAAGAGGCAGCTAACAGGGTAAAGACGCAGAATAACTTCAGCTTTGTGTCTTTTTTCATTCTAGCTGAAGTACAGGATGATAGGTTTGTAACATAAACCTATTCGCTGGAACGTTCAGGACAATTTGCTACACGGCAAAAACAAGACACAAGTAGGCAAAGTTCTTTGTAGTACTCATGCATGAGGGAGGCCTGCCTGGAGCCAAGTGTCGTTCCACCCACTTGACCTCCGTCAGACTCTCAGCCAGGTTCCCCATAGCACTCCTTTTATTGTGGTTACATGAATATGCATAGGTTCATTAACATATGACATCTTATATAGGTATGCATGTGAACAAAGAATACCCTGTGTGTGTGTGTGTGTGTGTGTGTGTGTGTGTGTGTGTGTGTGTGGGGTCATACTGTGACCCCAGGAAGACTCCCCAGAGCCGTCCATCTAAACAAAAGGCACTTAGACTCAAACAGATATAGATACGTTTATCCTACCATAAAACAATAAGACAAGGTACGACCTCTCCCATGCTCCCAGAGTGTGGGTGTGAAAGTCAGAGAGTTCTGGAATGCACACAAAGCTTGCAGACTATTAAGGATCAAACCTCTACCAATCTACACCTAATTATAAAACTCTAAGAATATATAAGTAGATATTTCTAAGCATAAATGACAATCACAATACAAATCTAACAGTTACATCTTTATAAAAGCACAACACAGCTCTAACACAGGACAAACTGTGTTGCTTTTCAGCTCAATACGAAACGCGTAATACTTTCTCTGAATGAGGGACGATTTCATTTTTACGGGACGGTTGGCAACTCTACTAACTAACCTTATGAATAAAATATAGTTCACTATCAGTAACATCACAGCACCCACCCAGCTGTATAGAAACTCTGTCATGCTAGCTAGTACGCAGTACGAGTTATTGTAACTGACTGTAAAAAGTCAGCATAATGAAAATAAACTCCACCTAAACTTGGTTTATATCTGACCCAGATAGACTGCAGGTCATAACTTCTTACCTGAAGTTCAGTTCACCTGACACTGACACCGGCCGCCTCAGGTCTCTGCTCCTCCTGCATCCCCTTTCCTTCATCCACCTGCTGGCCTCCACCACATGCTAATGTTACTGAATCTGTGGAAGCTCCTGGATAGCCACCACATGAAGTAACGAATAACGACCCTATCTAAATCTAAATCCTAAATCCTCCTCCTGCCTCCCTTTTCTCTCATCCACCTGCTGGCCTCTGTGGAAGCTCCGCCATAGCCACCACCAAACAACTGAGTTAATTTTACACACCGACCATCATCTGGCCAATCCACCACCTTTCACTGCCCGATGGCCAGTCCAGCTATGGTCGTGCCATCAGTTAACCTAGCTGTGGCACGCGTGCCCAGGGTTGCCAACCCCTGGTGTAGACAGACCCACACAGAGCTCTCTTTAATTGTCTTTAATGCATCCGTGAGTGCAGCAGTTCAAAGAAGAATCAACTGTTACATGTCAATGAAACTACTACCAATTGAGAACAAAATTAAGCTTAACATTGTAAGACTTTCTTTTTGTTATCATAAGGCAACATAATTATTGCAGTCAGTTAAAATAACATGTTAACACTGATGGTTCCCAAGAAATCATAAAGCCTGTATATATAATGTACATATGAAGTGGTAATTTTTTCAGCTCCAAACTGCTGCTTGTTGCTACAAAGACCAAACATATAGAATATCAAATGCAAACAGTAAATCTCATCTGCCCAAAGCCCATGAGACCCAGAGGGGAAAAATGATTTCAGTTTTAGCTCCTATTAGTGGAACCAGACTGCACTGTTTGATATGTAGTATCATCATAATGATATAGCTAATTTTACACATTTCGACATGGATATAGTCTGACTGAAAACTTTTGGAGGAAAATGTACATGACGTTAGCGAATGCATTAGGAGTTGGCAAATTAACTCTGAAAGGAACAGCTCTACATTTTATGCTTGAACTGTCTGTTCTCATACTGAACCACAAACAGGCGTTTAGAATTGTAAATTCAACAAGCTAATGAGACCGTCGAAACTGCTGCGGAGCCCATGAGTCAACTAGACCTTGAAAATATTATATTAATATTTAGTTCACCTTCATTTGAGGGGTAAAAAATATCAAAATTCAAAGAGTCAAGATTCATTCACTGTGCCATACCAGCATCTATGTTCAGGCATGGCAGGTGATACTTTTGTTTGTGAACTGCAGCCCTTGATAATAGAGTGAATTTGACATCTCTTCCACTATGACCCCTATAGCAGCTGTTACGGCCGGTCTAGGAAACCCGATCGCAACACAGAAGAGTGATCCATCCCCTGCTCCACCCCAAGCAGCACATCACACCATAACTTAAGCATAAAACAGTTTTATTTACAAATACACCAAAGAAAAGAGATCACAGGAGTCACTCAGGCTTCGGGGTGGACCCAGGCCAAAATAACAAACAAAAAAGGAAACTAACTCACGGGAGTGTGTACTTACCTAGCCCCAAAATAACATAACAAAACAACAGTCACTTACCTCCCTAACTAACTAAACATGAGAAAACTGTGCCCAACAGAAAAGGCGGTCCACCCCTACTTCCTCCTGGACCAGCAAAACCACATAGGGCATGTCGCAGCCCCTGCCGGTTGGGGTAAAACCGAGGATGGATGGCTTCCGTCTTCAATCGTGCCGCCTTATACTTCGCCTCCAGGGCAGCATCCAATCCTGGCGGACCGTCCTCAGGATCCACCACTCCCAGAGGCGCACCTGCACAGTCACATTTGCATGTCATAATCTCAACCCACGGCGACAGCCGTAACACAGCAACATGTGTTATTTTAGGTTATATTAATATCACCAGAGGTTAGGATTCAATTCATTTCAATTCATAACATCAATAGCCTCAAGAGAGTTTATATTGTAAGGTAGACCCTACAATAATACATACAGAGAAAAACCCAACAATCATATGACCCCCTATTAGCAAGCTCTTTGGCGACAGTGGGAAGGAAAAACTCCCTTTTAACAGGAAGAAACATGCTGTGGAAGATAGTCAGAGATTAATAACAAGTATGATTAAATGCAGAGATGTCTATAGTGAGTAACAGATAGTGATGTGTCCTGTGTGTGGAAGCTTTGAAGCGTGTGTCGGGTAACCTCAGGGGAGTTTTTGTGAAGCGCGTATCGAGGCTTGCTTTGATTAGGTATGCAGTGACGTTCGAGGTCTCGCGGGGAGTCCGTAGCACGTGACTGATTCAGGAAATGGCTCGCCGGTTCGCGCCAGATTTGAAATAAAATGTGCAGCAAAACACAGCTGATTCCCCCATCACATCGTGTTGTGGAATTGGATTACGTACGTGTTACATAGTTACTTGAGCATTTCTACTTGATGGAACCAGCAAGGAAGAGAAGATTTTCCCCTGTCTGGCAACATTTTGATCTCATCTCTCCTAATAAAGTATCCACACAGTAATAAATATCACAAATGATAAGTACCATAATATAAAAAAACAACACCACAGATTCCTATAATCTGATTTCTGTCTTTTAGTTTATTAAAGAGTGAAGCGCCACACACTAGTTTCTGTCATTATCCAACACGTTCTCACTCCCAAAGCGTAACAGTTTACGCCAGGTGACAAATCGTCAACATATTACGTTTTCGGGCACCCAACACGTTCCTAAATGATGAGATCGGAAAAATGAGGAAATATGAGAACCGTTTGGACTCAATCTACACATGTTTGCTCTTTTTTCTTAAAATCGCTTGGGAAAACACTATTTAACGTCATTAAAGTGCTGATTAAAGTTAGGGTGAGGGATCAGGTTAGGTTTAGGGCTGGAATACAGGGCTGGAACGTCTATTACCGCAGGACCGTCATTCCACTGGATTTCATCCATAACCCACCGCTTACCATAAGAACGCGGAAGGTCACCTTTCGCATTTCTCAGGAAGGCCGCAGGACGTGACAAAACGTCAGGATGTTACGCCTCAGGAGTGACAACGGTCTGCATTATCCAGATGTACATAATCATGATTACACAGTTACACAATCATAGCAAAACTCCTGATAGTTTCCACTTTCTCTTTCATATCAGACATACTGAGACAATATTCAGGATAAATAACCATGAAAACAATTTATTTATTCAGTTTAGAGGTTTACACATCACATCATTATAATCACTGAGCCTGTTTCACTTGAATCGTCCACTTGATGGCGCAGAAGAGCAAATGAATCATCACAATGAATTCAAACCATGAGTCGACCAGTTGGATGGAAAGCTTCAGTTCACCACGAGGCTTCATCTCACCATCACTAATGAGGTGTCAAAGTGGACGATCCAAACAGGATATCTGACAACAGGAGACATTTACAAATGCATATTTACACTGATAATTCATATTTATCTTAATATTAACATTAAAAAAATGTTTTATACAATAAACGGAAAGGAGAGTCTTCCAGTGGGACGATCATTTTTGTAACTGTTCACCCAAACACTTTTTCTATATTTCTAAAAAACAAACACACAAAAAACTAACAACAAGTTTTTGCACGTACAGAGTTTGTACACATTACTGTTAACAAGAACACACAAACACTCATCTAAAAAAAGTTAATTGGACTACAGTTTAAATGCTCATGCTACATGTTTATTGAGATTGTCTAATGTCTGCGACGGTATCTTCTCCCACGTCTGCGGACACGGCACAAGGCCTTGTGGGGTCTCCTGCGTCTGCGAACGGGGCGAGAAGACCTCGCATATCTGCGATATATATCTGATTCCTCATTTGATGAGGAATCATCCATTTACATATTTGCTGAGTCCTAAATGTGAAGCCAGTGAGCCGTTTTAAAAAGCCCCCAAATCCCCTATGAGCAAGCACTTGGCGACAGCGGGGAGGAAAAACCCCCCTTTAATGGGGGGAAACCTCCGACAGAACCAGGCTCAGGAAGGGGTGGCCATCTGTCGCGACCAGGAGGTGTTTAAATGTAATATGCGCAAAATTCCTCGTTTTACGCATATTACATTTAAACTTACGTCAGCATGCTTGGTTAGGTGATGAAAACAAAATGACTCGCAAATACGTTTTAAATGGATGATTCCTCATTTGATGAGGAATCATCCATTGCGACAGCGGGACAGTGGACGTAAATGCCTTCTTTCACTCCTCTTTCAAAACATCTGTCCTCTCTGTCCAAAATGTGAACATTGGCATCCTCGAAAGAGTGACCTTTATCCTTTAGATGCAGATGAACTGCTGAGTCTTGTCCCGTGGAGGTGGCTCTTCTATGTTGTGCCATGCGCTTGTGAAGTGGCTGTTTGGTCTCTCCAATGTAGAGGTCTGGGCATTCCTCGCTGCACTGTACAGCATACACCACATTGTTAAGTTTGTGTTTAGGAGTTTTGTCTTTCGGGTGAACCAGTTTCTGTCTGAGTGTCTTACTGGGTCTGAAATACACTGGGATGTCGTGTTTGGAGAAAACTCTCCTGAGTTTCTCTGAGACACCGGCTACATAGGGGATGACAATGTTGTTGCGTCTGTCTTTCTTATCCTCCCTCGCTGGTGTCTGATCTTCTTTTAAAAGAAGATTAGACACCAGTCTCTGTCCAACGTTCACATTTTGGACAGAGAGGACAGATGGTTTGAAAGAGGAGTGAAAGAAGCCATCTATGTCCACTGTGAGCGACCATCTTTGAACAGAGGCGGTGGTTACGACACCAACTGTCTGCCACCTATAATCCAGTTTTGAGATCCCTTCCCAGACGCCTTAACGCCCACTCACATCTTGGGCCATCTGACCTCAGGAAATCACATGATAGGGTGGGGCCAGGTTTCACAATGAGCTCACCCGAAACCCTGGCTGATTGGGACCCACACCCACTTTCACACCTTGGCTCATGTGATTAGGTAGAGGATCATCAGGGGGTCCTTTGTCCCTCTTTGGGGGGAAACTCCCACTGGGTTTAAATCTGGGACTCTCCACCATTGACCCTTAGAACTGAAGAAGCTTCTCGGATGAGAGGTGAAACGTCTTCAAGCAACTCAAAGAAGTCCAGACGCTTTTCTTTGCAAGCTCCTTAGATTATCTTGGATATGTTGGTTTGTTTTTTGAAACATAGAAAAAGTGTTTGGATGAACAATTGCAAAAATGATCGTCCCACTGGAAGACTTTCCTAACTAACTGAAATAACAAGAGAAAAAAGAAAAACAAAACTTAAAAATCATAAAGATTTCATGTATATATCTATGTCTACAGAATGTGTGTGCTCAAAAAGGAGTACAATCCATATCCAGAATTCAGCATTATTTGATCCATACATGTTTAACTATGTACAAGTCTCACACATTGAACATATACAAATAAAACCATTTTCAGCACGTAAACCAAAACAACAACAAACTATATTTTTAAATAAACTAAGCACCCTGTGTTCAACACCTGCTTAATCTCTGGGCTTATTTTATATCTATGTGACAAACACCTTAATGAACACTTAGGCTTGGGGTACTCTGGCCGTGATCTATAAAAATGAGGACACAATGAGACAACTCAGTCACTGAGTTTTCTACATTGATGCAAGTTATAATTTTTAAACAATCGTGTGAATTTTTGCATTGATGTACTTTTCTTGATTTCATCTGTACAGGTGTTCCACACACTAACTCCTGTCACTATAAGCTGTGATATTTTACATTTGTCCTTACTCCTGGCTTGCTGAACATAAGGATTCCTCTCAGGTCATGAGTATTTGGTCTTATTTGGAACAAGTTCTGAATGTTGTGGGAGAAAGATTTATTTGCTGCTTTGTACATTGTTACAGTATAGACAAAGTTCGGCACGTGTAGCATGGTGGCCAAATGGTCTTGTAAACTAAAGATCATGGGTTCAATCCCCATCCGTGCCTTTACGGTGCGTTCACACCGAACGCGATAGACGCAACCAGAGCTTCAAGTTTACATGTAAAGTCAATGGAGAAGCGTGATGAAGCGTGACTGGGGGTCGCGCGAAACTTCAGAAGCAGTTTTGCGTTGCGAAAATTCTTTTCTGCCTGATTCACACAACTAAGTAGCGCGACTGACACGTTTGAAGTGTGAAGTAAAATACGCACTGCAGTTTGTGTGGTGCATTCGCGCTTGTCGCGTTTCCTGCTCGAGTTGGAAAAATCTGAACTCCAGCGTCAAGTCGCGCCGCGACAACCAATCAGGAGCCTGGCGACATGATGCTCTGACCTAGTTCAAAGGGCCAGGTCCAGCCAAAGCCATTCATTCTAGCAATCAGTAGTTTTCTGATGAGGCACCAGGCTCTCAGGGGCAGAAACAATGTTCTTATTTTTCTCCTCCTTCTCCCTGAGGATCTTCCACTTTAAGCTGGGTCCTTTTTATTCCTGTCTCTCTGTAAATAGTTATATTTTATATATTTATGTTTAATGTTTTTCTGCTTGAGCATCTTGTATTATTTCAAATAAATGTTTGTAATGACTAATGTGTAAAGCGTTCTTTACGCCGCTGCTCTGCTCTCCACAGTAAATAGAGAAGGGAGACTCTCTCTTCAAACGCTAGATCGACAGCTGCCGTCTTGCAAACATACCGTCTGGCACTACTTCCCCCCATATATGGCAAGCCATTAGTGCCAAAATTCGCCACTTTTCTAACCCGTTTGGTTAAGAAATAGCGTAAAAAACGCCATTTAATTATTCAAAACGCCGAAAAAAATGGGGTTCTGTTTCGACAAACGCCGTTTTTTCCGACTCTCACATGGCGCCCTGAACGCACCATCCGAGTGACATAAAAAGCGGCGTTCAAAGACAGACGGAAACGCCGTTTTTTCTGCCACTCGGCAGAAAACGCTGTTCAAAGATGCATAAAAACGGCGTTTTTTACGGCGTTACAGCTGGCACAGAACGCCGTAAAAAACGCCGTTTTGTCCGAATCAGAAAATTTCGGACAATCAGAAAATGGACTTTTTATTAAATTGTTCTCTTCAGTTTTGTCCATCAGGCAACAAATGTGAACCAAGAGAGGGAACAAAGCCTGTTTTTGCTTTCCCCGAATTATAGGGCAAGGGTGAAATTAGGGTCAATAAGGGTTAGAAATAGGGACTCACACCTCAGAAGGTTAAGACAGAAACATATACTGTATATAAATGATGCACATGATCTTTCTGATCTAAAAATCAAAGCCAATTTCTACTAGAAAAGTCACCCTTGGTTTCTCAGACTGTCATCACACTTCTCACATTCACTATGGAAACACCAAGATGGTGATAGAGGCAAAAAAGCACTAAGAGTAAAGCTTCAAGGCAGGACCAACCAATGAGATGGTGACAAGCTGGCTACGTTCATGAAGAAACTGAAACAACGTCGACTAAAAACCCAAAACAAACAAACCAAAAAAAAAAAAAAACCTGAACACTTGTCAGAGCTGACTTGTCGGAGTTACTGCTCATAAATGACAGCAGTTAACTCGCGTAACTTGATACCATATTTCAATTTCAATTCAATTTCAATTTCAATTTTATTTCTATAGCACATTTAAAAGTCACGAGTACAACAAAGTGCTTCACAGATGAGCCGCATTTGCGGGTTACAGCAATATAAGAGCAGAAAATACAATTGACAGCAAAGAAATACAGTTATAGAATGGTGACGTGACAGCAAGCATGAACCAGGGAGAGGTTAAAACTAAGTTGTTTGGAAGGCAAGCTTAAACAGATGGGTTTTAACCGTGATTTGAAGGATTGGATAGATTCCGGCCTTACGGACATCAAAGCGGCAAGCTGTTCCAGAGTTTTGGTGCGGCAAAAGCAAAAGCACGATCCCCCTTAGTCTTCAGTCGAGACATTGGTTGCATTAAGAGCCCCTGGTTAGAGGATCTGAGTGCTCTCGTGGGGACGTATAGATTAAGGAGGTCGATCAAATAACTGGGTGCCAGGTTATTTAAAATTTTAAAAGTGTATAAAAGAATTTTAAAAACGATACGGTATTTGACAGGGAGCCAATGAAGGTTGGCAAGGATGGGTGTGATATGGTCACGTCTTCTGGTGCCGCTTAGAAGGCGTGCTGCGGCGTTCTGGACTAACTGCAGGCGTTGGATAAGGGAAAGATGGAGACCTAAATAAAGAGAGTTACAGTAGTCCAGTCTTGAAGTTATGAAAGCATGAATGAGCTTTTCAAGGTCATTGTGTCGTAGGTAGGGCATTGCCTTGGAAATTTGGCGCAGTTGGTAGAAGCTGGTTTTCACCACTGCAATTGATACATTTTATCTTAAATAAAATAATTAAAAACGTATTAATTTTAACCATTAATATCAAATGTACCCATTTCATTGCAGAATTTCCAAATATCTGGATTCACCTTAAATGACCTTGCATATGTATTTTTCCAGTCTTGCCTTTAAAATAAAAACAAATTACAAAAGTCTTTAATGTTTCTGTCATGATCCTGGGTCGTTGACCCAGCGTTTTGTGTTTCCTTGGATTTCATTTTGTGTTTTGAGTTTATTCTGATTTTGTATTAGTTTAGGGTTGAACCTGGAGTTTAGTGTTTTATCAGCCCTACCTGTGTCTGTCCTCGGTGCTCTGTTCATATGCCCGTGTTTGTGTTGTAAATCAGTCTGTGTGTTTCCTGTTTTACTTTGAAGGTTGTGTCTCGTTATGCCCATTAGTTCCAGCTGTGTCCCCTCCTGTCTGCCATTTCCTAATTACCTGGTGTGTGTATTTATACTGCGTGTCTGCCTGTGCTCCTCATCGTGTCGTCTGTTTCCCAGTGAATTCTCTGTGTTACTCGGTGTTAATTCAGTGTTTCTCCGCGTCTCTCTGCCCAGCCTTCTTCATCTGCCATCTCTGTATATCTCTCGGTGTCATTATGTTATCTGGTTTGTTTGTTAGTTTTACCCAGTTTAGGTTTATGTTCAGTTCTGCCCTCACCTTTGTTACTTTTCACTGTAAATAAAGCTCCACTCGCATCTCCACTGCCATCTGCATCTTGGATCCTCATTCATTCAACCACACGACTGCCGCCCCAGCCGTGACAGTACGACGTGACCACAAGATGGATCCAGCAGCTTTGTCTGGGGAGAGCGACCTCGCACGCTTCCAACACCTGATGGACTGGGTAACCCACACCACCAACGCAAGGGCGAAAGTGGTGGGGTTAAAAGCCATCGAGGCGATCCTGGAAGGAAATCCCTACCTCTGCCAGCTCAAGGGAGTTTCAGACTTAATTTGCAACCTTGATAAAGCCCGGGAGGTGGTGCAAGCCCTGGAGTCCACAGACTTTGTCCAGCAGCAGTGGACTACGGCCACCCTGGAAGAATCGCGTCAGCTTCCCCTGCCGGAGGTTTTGCCCGGCCTGCCGGATGTGGTTTTGCCCGGCCCGTCGGAGCTGTCCGCAGGGAGGAAGCGACGATCGCGCCACCGGCGCGTCACCCCACAGCCGGATAATGGGACTTCAGAACTGCCGGCTGTGGTGATTGAGAAGGACCCTTTTTCTGTTTTGGACTGTGGGACAGTTTATTCAGGGGCTTTGTTTTGTGCAACAGATAACAAGGAGAACTGTTTGTTGCTTGTTCATTCTCCTGCTCAGCTGTCTTTACCTTGTTTAGCTGCCCAGCCACAAGCTCGTTTAGCTGCTGTCAATGGAAAATTGTACTTAGTAGTCAGTATAAGCTTTTAATGATATAAGTTTGCATATGATAGAATACTGTATGTTGACCTTTTGATGACTTAGACTGTTGTCCACTACAAGACTGTTTTATAAATTCTTTCTCACAGCGATAATAGCTGAACAAGCAGGAAGAGGAGAGCTGGACACTTTTATCTGCGCTCTCTAACAAGAAGAGGGGCTGCGTCCTTCTGAATCTCACAACACACACACATACACCTAAACCACTCTTATCTTCACTCCCTACACACTAACATTCTTCTTCCTATGAATAGACATATTCACTGTTGTATTGCTTTGTATATAAATAAAGACCAGAGCGGTAACAGAGGGCGCATCACAGGGCCCCCACTCTGGTGTGAGCGTTCTGTGACCGCCCTTGTATACAAGTGAAAACCACAGCGTCTGTGTGTGTTTCTACCCTTAGACTCTTAGCTGAAGAAGTGTCTTTAGAATAAATCTCTTGACAGCTGCCCAGCCACAAGCTCGTTAAGCTGCCCAGCAGCATTCAGCTCAGCCTCCGGTATCCCCACTAGCCCAGTCATCTATGCAATCTCCGTCTTCACAGACTCCCTCTGTACGGGAGGCTGTGTCTGTGCCTCCCATTTTGGACTCTTTTTTTCTAGTACGTATTTTTTGGAGAGAGACGAACACGTTGAAAATGTAATCGTTCCTCAACAGCTGGCTGGTTTAGAGACTGTTACTTGCTCCAGGGCCTCGCCAGAGGTTAAATTACAGCCCTCGGCTGACTATGGACCCCTGGAGGCTAAGAACCCAGCTGAGGACTGCACTGGTCCTGCTCTGCCCCTGCCAGAGGCCCGTGCGCCTGCTGGTCCTGCTCTGCCCCTGCCAGAGGCCCGTGCACGGCTGCTGTTTCAGCCCTGCGTGTGCCAGGGGCCCTGGTGCCCGCTTGTTTTGGGACGGTTTTCGCTGGGGGGCCAGAGGAGCCCGTCCAGCAACCTTCCTCTTCGGCAAGGAAAAAGAATAATGATTCAATGTCCTGCAGCCATGCCAACCAATGCCTTTTCATTTATTTTGCCCCTGATTAGGTCCAGATTAAGAAGAGTGAGGCCGATTTTCAACAGATGATCCAGGAGCGACTGAAGAAAGTGGAGGAGATCAAAAACTGTTTGAAGCTGAGCACGGTGAGCCACGAAGCAAATATTTCTGTCATGTGGTTTGTTGGATTCTCTCTTACTGATTTCCTGTTTTAGTCAAAGTCAACAAATGTGTTTAGAAAGTCTGACATGAGTTTGGTAAAAGCTTAGAGAGACTTTTACACAAACATCAGTTCTTTAGGAGGCTAGGTGTATAAATAGTTCAGTTAGTTTCATGAAATTAGACCAAGAGTAGAATTAATCTTGACTTGTAGAGAATGTCAAACCCCAAATATCCACTAATAGATCTATCAGAGTGTGAATGTTAGATGAAGCACTCAGGCATAGATAAAACCACTGTGTCAATGCATGTGTGACTGGGAGAATGAGATTTATAGTAGGAAGCGCTTTGAGTGTTCAAACTGAGAAATAATTGACTAGTAAAGGAGTCAGGGACACGGATTTCACCAAAAGAAGAGGCTTGATGGATCAGAATAAAATAAAGGTACTAGAAAAGATTTGAGCTATTAGCATTCATTTTTCAGTTTTTAGTGAAGTTTTATTTGGCTTAGTTGACTTACTTCCTTTACAACTACCAGAAAAAAATCACAGTTTGGTGTTAAAGTGCTTCCTGGTACTCTGAAAGGCCTAAAGTGAAACTCCACACGTGTTCCCCTGATCCCAAACACAGCTGTCAGGAACGATGACAGAATGATAAATCATCTTGTAAACGTTTTCTCACGTGGCTGTTACGCCCATGTTTTTAGCATTGCTAACTGTTCCTGTTGTGCTGCTCACAAATATGCAAACCTTATTTACATGTAACACATTTAAATATAAAGTCTGGAATTCTCAGGATTCAACACACTAACAAACTATTTCTTTGTTGATTTTCAAAGCAGATTAATGTGACATAACAAACAATATACCATCTCCATTCTGGATTTAAGGAGTTCAACCTGCCTGTTTTGTTAAGAAAGCTATTATGATAACTTCAAATATTCCAGTCTCAACTAGTTTGGGTCAAGTTAATGGTTGATATGACTCCAAACACTGAGGCGTCCTCCCTAACTGATGTGAAAAGCACCTGATAAAATACAGAACAGATTATTTGAGTTAAATTAAAAAAGTCTTCATAAAAGTGATGCCTGTGAAACCAATTCAAACCTGCTTCCTGTCAACATTATGCCAGTGTGATTGCGTAAAAGGAAGCAACGATTCAATATTAATAACTATAAATGATTTTTTTTAAAAAGGAAACCCAGAGTGGACAAAAACATGCAAATAGATAAAAAGGGATTTTACATGATTAAAACAACTGACATGGAAAAAGAGACATGACAAAGTACTTTCATTATTATTATACATCTTTATTTATGTTCATCAAAGAAAAAACACAAGAAAAACAAAAGCAAACACTCTTCCATCACTTTGGAAGCGAGTATTTGTCCCAAAATGAATAATGTTGGACTCTGTGGATAAAAGTCAGTAGACAGAATTTAGAAGAAGTGTCTCAGTCCCATCAGAGAAATATTGTATTTACTTCTTTCTAATCAAAATCATAAATTAGATCACTGGTGTTAAGGTTCAAAAATATAGGGAAGTAAATACAGGCGGAGTGCAAGTAACCACACTGGTCCAAAAGGTAAAGACGATGATTTTAATGAAACACGCAGCGTGGAGCCAATACTGTGCAGATTCAGTATTGAACTGTCTTACAATAGTCAGAACAAAGGTTTTATATAGGGTAAGATAGTACAGCCCCTCTTTTTGCAAAGCAGACACAATACAGCATACGTCAATCCAAAACCACAAATGTTCAGTTAACTTGAGACACAATTAAAAGAACACTGGCTTCCATCTTCTCCCTGGTGGTTTCCCACAAGCCCGCTCAGCTCTCGCCTCGTGCACCTGCTTCTTCATCAAACAGTCACGTACACCAACATAAAACTGCAACCCTAGCAAAACAATTTAAACTTTCACCTACAAGTGAACCTCTCTAACTAAGTGTGTGTGTGTGGTTACATGTGTGGTTACAATCGCACCCCATTTCACCTCGCCGACTAGCTCCTGGCCTCTCCCCAGACAGAGAGACAGAAGCCGCTCTCGTGTATGTAATAACCGAACCGAAACTATGTATGTGTACTCTACTGAATAAATGTTTTCATCAAGAACCTCTACTAAAAGCTTAATCAAAAGATATAAAAGTATAAAAGATAATAGCATCATCGAAACTGCTCCTCAGACTAACTTTCACTCAGACTCTGGTTCCGGTTTCACTTCCTGCAAAGCATGTAACTTCAAAAACATGTAACTTCCTGTCTTATTTTGGCATAGAGTTACTCTTTCACACTGCAGTCTGCATATAAACATTTAAGATTATAAATCCAACTCAACAGTTTAAAGTGATTATAACTGCACCTGTAATAAAGCTTAATTGGGTGCCAATATGTTTAAACATCTAAATGCAATATCACTATTAATAAATGCGTCAATGCAAATGCTTGTTATATGATTATGATGCAATAGCAATAACAAAATAATAAAAATGGCAGAAAAATAACACCTCAATTCCTCACACACCCTCTCTTGGTGACCCTTGAAGAGGGTCACTACACTTCATCTGTGTCATTCCTCTGACCCTCTCTAGCCATCCTCTGGCTCAGCAAATCAGACAACCACCTCATGACATCTAGGTGATCCAGTAATAAAATGCCAGCTCCCCCCTAAGAACACTCCATGGGTAAGGTTAGGTTCTTCCTCGGTCCCTCTCTCGTGGTCCATCAAGCCTCCTGCAAAGGAAACAAAACACCTTTTCCTCCTACGGCTCGCTAACTTACTCTGTTCCTCAATTGTTGTCTTTATTCAAAAACATGAACCTAATTATGTTTTGAACTCCTAAATCATCATAACCACTTATTCTGTTAGAAGATCAAAGAAGAACAACCATTTTAATCAATTAAGTGTAAGCATATAATCAATTACTCCTGAATAAATTTCATCATAGCTAAAAGCTGCCTAGAAACAACTTCTGTGTGTTGACACTAACTTCATTTTAAAACTCGCAGTTCCTGGGTTATTTCAGTTCTTGGTATAACATTTTATTTCATTTTGCTGCTCTTAATGTAATGGTACATTCTAATTATATTTTATCAGACTTAACCAAAATATATATATAAGCTTTCCCCCCTTTGCTCCTGGTTTAAAGCAAAAAGAAACCTTGGTCACTTCGACAAGCATTCGTTATTCTGTAGCTGCATTTTATATAATAAGACTCATGTGGAGCTGCATGTGTTATCTCAATATTTTACATGTCACACAGTTTAGTTACAAGCGAAACTCCTATTCAGTTAAATGCTAAATGCATTTTTAAAGGCCTTTGGCCTGGAATCAATACTGTCATGTGTGTTTATGAACTCCATATGTCTGTAAGCGTGTGCAATCCTTCAATAACTCATGTCATCCTCACAGTAGATTGGCTAATCATAACGCTAACCAAAAGTTTGTGACCCTCAAGAGACGACTTTTTGAGCCACAACTCCTTTAAAGGCACAAAATGCAATGTGTATAAAATAATTTCTATGTATATAATCTTCAATGCTATTCATTTGGGTCAGTGACACTTTTAACATCCTCATAAAAAGCTCTCTCCTCTACCCTAGAAATAAATCTGTTTAATATCTGTTTCTAAAGCCTACATTATAACAACTTATTCTAAAAGTCAAAAAGAAACCAAACATTTTCTACTCCTAAAATCTTCACTATTTTTCCCCAAAGCATATCCTTTATTCCCACAGTTTCCCTTTAAGTTTTGTATACAGCATCTTATGAACACCAGCATTTTATCTTCTAAACAGAATTCAGTTCATTTTAATCCTTTCTTTTTAAAAAATAACATTTTCTGCCTCAGCGCTGCCATATCTAAGTTATCAAAAAAACCAAAATAAATGTCATTAAATGATCCTAAAACTTATTTCAATCCCCCCTTTTTTATTTGGACTTCACATGTGTGTCCAAATAAACCTCTAAATGCGTCACCTGGGCTTTAGAAATTAAAGGGAAAAAAGGTTAGTCATATCATCTCTCCAAACACTTCAGCAATCCTCCTCTCAGGTATTTCGCTCCGGCCCTGAAAACCTGTGTTTAAGGAATAAAATCAATTTAATCATCATGTCAAATCTTCTCAAAATCGTTGCTCCATGCAAAGTCCAGATCCTTGGAACTTCCTGGAAACAAAACCTGTACTTTACATTTCATACTCAACTCCCCCTTTATGATCCAATCTGTGTCATAACAAGAAATAAAACTTAAAACAAAACAGTTGTCAATCATGTGTTACTTCAGTTAATGGTAACATGAGTTATATCAAAAAATGTTTCCTCTTTAGCATCAAACATTCACCCAACAATATAATGTAATATCATAATCTAACCCCAGTCAATCAAACAGAAACTTTCCCAAAGCAAACATCAGCAACCCAAAAATCAGCATCCCCAGATTTAAGTCTTCCCCTCCTCCTGTTTGTCAACATTTTATTCATTCCCACCTTCGTCCAGTCACACACATTCACTCACTTTTCACACAAGATGTTTTGCTGATACTGGAGCCTTCTGCACAATTAAACAGATACTCCACATTAGCAAAATGAGCTCATTCATTCGTTTTATTTTGTTTTCTCTTTTTAGGAAAATAGTTCTATATGCTTTTGTCTGGATTGAATCGCTACAATCCTTTTAGACAGAGACTCACAACCAATCAGGTCCCCACTGGTAGACTTCTCCTCAGCCAATTATAATCTGTAAAGCCCACCTTATGTTCGTTCTCGGAAATTTTGTCAGCGCTGTTAGTTCACTCTCTTCCAGGCCTGCTTAGTACAAAATGAGAAAAAAAAAAGAGAGCTGATTATTAGCTCATCAAAGTACAAAACAAAATCACCTGACAGGTTCTTTAAGTGCACTGTTACAAAAACTATGGGCCCTTTTAGACGTGTCCATGTTTATTAAAACTCCCTCTATTAAAGTAAAAAACAACAGCCCCAAAAATCTGAAACAATCTTAAATTTCACCCGTTCAATGCACCCTGTACCTCATCACAAGCTGCACCATTCTGCACACAACAATGTCTCAGACTCAGCCTAAGATATAAGCCCATTACAACAACGTATCATCACTAAATTATAAATTTCCTGTCCAAATCTGCACCTCTGAACAGTCCTGACCACCGTAATCAATTATCCTGTTATTTTACCATTATATTTGTCGCCCAATAATCCTCCTCAGTCACTGCTCTGTTTCCTCAACTGAATGTCTCAGTCACACACGCACACAGGAAGTGTCTTCGTCACCACTCACTCCAGCTAATTTGCATACTGAGTCATATCTCAACAAGTCACTGTTTAAACCTTATCACATTATTGAATTATTTTCATTTTCTTTCTATACTAATCACTTGCTTTGATCAATCAGTACAAGAGCACTCCCAAGTCACTCTTTTAAACTACTTTAATCACTTCTCTTTTGTTTTTTCCATAACTCACTCCCCTGTCATATAACTTCTTTTGAGTTATTCCTCAATTCTATTTTATCCAAGTGTATTTTCTTCAACATTCACACCATTTTAACACTTATGAAATTAGCAAGCTGATTTAATTCCATATGTTTGTGTTCTTAGCCAGGTTTAATCAGTGTCTATGCATTGATCTTCATGAGGTTGTCTTGTCTTTGTAAGGTTAATGCAAGTTTAATTACATTTTCTGTTTGTGTGTGTGATTTTTCATGTGTTGCTTTTGCAGTGTTTCAGACTCCTTCACAATTTTCCACTTAAACAGTCAGTTTTCTCCTTCCCCTGAATTACTAGCCCAAATTTTAATTTCCCACCTTAAATAACGGCATTCCTTGTCTTCAGCCATGAGTCAGAGCTTGCTTGTGACGTTCAGGAACACATTGCTGTAAACGATTCAACCAGAAACTTACTGAACATTTCCAGTAATGTTAACCTATAACTTTCTTCCGACCGCTGCTGTGGAAAGTTGATCCAGGTCTGCTTTGCTCCTGAAAATAACAAACTGAGACATTTTCATTATCACGAATGCTTAAACGACTCACCTCTCTCTCTTTCCTGTCTTAAATACCACTTATGTCATGTTTATGTCATCAATATTAATATAAGCGTGTTCTTCCTTATATTTCATGTTAATTGAATGTAAGCTGCTTTCTTCGTTGCATATCATGTGATCATGTTAATGAAGTGTAAGCTGCATCTTCATTGCATTAATTCATTGTGTTCTTCATTGCATTTTCATGTATTCATGGTTAATTTATGCATCTTTTCACTGAGTTCTGGATTCAAACTATCTCACTTCTGAGCCTTTCCAAAAATAATTTCACATATAACAATTTGTACATGTGTGTTTTCTATTCATTAATATAGTTGTCAGTTATTTTCTTTCATTATTCTTACCTTTTCTAATGTTTACCTCTTTGTTATGATGTGGTGGACATCCCTAAACCATCATGAGTTCAGGCTTCAATTTCAATCCAATCATATCCTGTATTTTCACGGTCGAACTCGTCCAGGCTTCACCTGACACCGGTCCTTTCTCCCTTTTTTCACAGTGTCCTTGTGTGGCATTCAAAGCTCCAACAAACACAGTCTGTTTCTTCTCTGTTTTGATCTTTCAATATTCTTCTTTTACGTTAGGTTCCAGCCTGGCAAAATATCACGTTCAGTGCCTTCAACTCAGCGCCCCCCAGTCATGTGACACTGTTCTTGACCAGCCTCCAGTTCCCCCTGCATGTTTTATCACGGGGTTTCCTCCATTCTGCTTCTGGAGTCGTCAGTCAGTCTTATTTTCATTTGCTCTGTTTTCTCTCCATTCATCTTTTCAGTCTTCTCTTCCAAGATTACTCCAAGCGTGGCAAATATGAAACTCAGTGTCCAGTGCTTTTCCACACTTCTTTATCCCACTGTTCAACTGCCCAGCCTGTTATTCTCAGCACATGTTGTCATCAGGTGGTTTTCTTACATGCTGCTGCTTGGGTCGTCAATCTTCGTCAGTGTTAATGGTTCGGTTCCACTGGCTTTTGCCTCCTGTTGATTCTTCAAGTCCCGATGTTCTGTCGGTCTTCATCATGAAATTAATTGTCCTTTAAGCTTCTTCTCAGGGTCCGAACAGAGTGACAGGTGAAGCCATCAACTTTTAGCCAAAAACTGTCTTGTTTTCCCAATTGTGTTGATCTATGCTTTTGCCGCTGTACTCAGGGTTCCAGGTTGAGAGAAGTCCACCTGTATCAACACACTAAAGCATACAATTAATATCCTTTTCACTTCCTTTTTTTTTTTTTTTTAAAAGCCTCCATTTGCTTCATATACCTAGAGTTTTAACTCGTACGTCTCTCTGTGTTCTTTCTTTACACACTCAGTTCCTTTTATGGGCATGCATTTCCTGTCACAGACACACACACGCGGTTTCCTGTCACCGACACACCACAGGCACACATTTCCTGTTTCTGCAGACTCTGTCTTTCTTTGTATGTATAGTCTAAAAACCCTCTTTAATTCTACTAAAAACAATCTAAATCTCTTGATCTAGAAACAATACACCTTTATTTCACACACACTTTTAAATATTCTAACCTCTTTCTGACATGAATCGTCTCACACACACTGCCTTTTCTCTCAAACTTCCACCTTTTCACTCACTCAGACAAATCACGCAGAGTCACTCAAATCAAATACTGACAGCATTCACACGGTTAAAATCACACAAATTATGCTTTCCTACGAGTATTTTAAACATGCTTTTCATAATCAGAAAGAGCAAGTAAAGAAAAAACTGAAACCTCTAATCATTCTCACAGCTTCTCACAGCACACACATAACTGACAAAAACTAAAACACACCAGCATTTATTGCTCAAGAGAGGTTACTACAAAAAAAATATATAGTGGTCTTATGTACTGTACAATGCACTCAATATATATATCAAACTCAGTCAATTACTACACATCCACAGTAATGAATTCAAACTCTATTTATACAATTCTAATGAGCAAAACCAGCATCTCAGTCACAGGCATTTGAGAACATCTACAAACAATAGTTATCAAGCTAGATAACACACAAAACCGAAAGCAACAATCCTCTCATACACTCCGCAGCAGCTGCCTCATTTACATGAACACACCATCTAAAAATAGAAGTCAACAGGCAGTGCACTGCTGACACAGAGACTCCCTTCACACAAAGATTTCTTATTTTATGTTACAAAGACGTCTTTTAATTACAACTGCACAGATTTTAGGCCTTTTAAAACTTCCTACCGAATTTTGACAAATTTAATAATAACCGCCCAGCGGAAAACTCCCTGAGTTTTTTGCGATCAATTTACCGTTTCTCGGTCCCAGACCGCGGCCGCATCTATAATGCCCTAACACAATTTAAAAGCGTGAACCAACCCAAACTCTGCCTGAAGCTCTATTTTTGGGCATTTCACATCCCAGGCTTCCCCCAAGTTTTAAATTAAAGTTATATGCCCGAAGTCCAACTTCTACTGACCAAAAACTGCACAATGCTGTCCCAGACGACAACCTGGTAAAATACCAGGGGCTATTTTAAACCAATGGTCCCAAGTCATTGGCAGTGGCCACCTGGGATACCCTCACGCCGGAGGACCCTTTCTCACGTCTGGAAAAGGGAGGGGTTCCCACCCCTGAACTTGGTGCAGTCCTAGGAGCCCAGCTCCCGTCCTAAAATAATTTAATTAATTTGAAAACACCACCCAAAATCACACAGGCAATTCTATTGATGTCCAAGCCCAGCTTTATATTCAATTAAGACTTAACTATCACAAACTCTCACCAATTACCTATCATACTAAATTCACTCTGCAGTCCAACTGCTTTCAATACACTTATTCTCTTTACCCAGTACTATCATTTTCAACGTTTCATTATCATTACTTCAATTTTAACTTTTCACCAAAATCAAAACAGACATATTGTCATGATCCTGGGTCCTTTTGACCCAGCGTTTTGTGTTTTTCTATTGTGATTTTGGTTCTGTTCTTCCTCTGTTTAGTGTTTATTCAGTTCTGCCCAAGTGTTCCTGTGTTTAGTCCGCGTTTCTTAGTCTGTGTCCTTGCTTGTGTAGTTCCTGTTTTATTGTGAAGGTCTGTGTCTGATGTCAGTGTGTTCTGTTTACGTTTTCCCCTGCCTCGTCAGTTGTGATGTCTTCCAGGTGTGTTCCCCTCCTGTTTCCCTTCCCTGATTCCTGGCGTGTGTATTTATAGTGTGGGTTAGCTTGTCCGCGTTGCTGTTTCGTCTGTGTTATTCCCTCCATTTTTCCTGCGTATTCTGGCCGCATTATTCTCCCTGCATCTCCGTTTCATGTTTCAAGG
Organism: Oreochromis aureus; assembly: GCF_013358895.1. Classification (NCBI taxonomy): domain Eukaryota; kingdom Metazoa; phylum Chordata; class Actinopteri; order Cichliformes; family Cichlidae; genus Oreochromis; species Oreochromis aureus. Next base: position 33,752,998 of record NC_052944.1, read on the forward strand.
TTTCAGGTTTGTTTTGCTTAGCTTTTCCCAGTTTAGTTCATTCTTAGGTTTTGGGTTTCGCCCACCTCTTCTCCGTTTGTGTCACCCTTTGGTTATTAAAGCTCGCTCACCACTTAAGCAGTCTGCATCTTGGGTCCTTATCTACACTCCACACGTCTGCCACATCGGACGTGACAGCACGAAACAGCCAACACATGGATCCAGCAGACTTACCCGGGAGAGCGATCTGATGCGAGTCCAACGCCTGGTCGAGTGGATAACCCACACCTCGAATATGAGAGCTAGGATCGTGGGGATAAATGGCATTGAGGAGATCCTCAAAGGAAATCCCTATCTCCGCCAGGTCAGAGGATGTTCGGACTTATTGGCCAACTTGTATGAAGCCGGGAGGCGGCGCGAGCTTGGGAAATATCGGGCGTCCAGCAGCAACAGCCAACAGCCACCCCGAGCAGCCGCGTCAGCCTCACCTGCCGGATGCGAAGTTTACCCGCCTGTCGGTGTGCGGCTGGGGGGAAAAGCGTCGATCGCGCCGCGGCGCGCCACCCCACAGCCGGACATTCGGACTTCTACATCGTCGGCTGTGGTGGGTGAGGACTCTTTTTCCGTTATGGATTGTGGAACTGGTTGTTCTGGGGCAGTGTTTTGTGCTGCAGATAGCAATGTAAACAGCTTATCGCCTGCTCAGCCATTCTTAGCTCAGTTAGCTGCCCAGCTGCCACTCTCAGCTCAGTTAGCTGCCACGCAGCCGCTCTCCACTCAGTCTCCAGTGTCAGTCGCTCACTCACCGTCTACTCAGTCTCCGTGCCACACTCTGCTCAGTCTCCGGTGCCACACTCTGCTCAGTCTCCGGTGCCACACTCTGCTCAGTCTCCGGTGCCACACTCTGCTCAGTCTCCGGTGCCACACTCTGCTCAGTCTCCGGTGCCACACTCTGCTCAGTCTCCGGTGCTCCCAGCTTCACCCTCAGTGCAGTCTCCAGAGCTCCCAGCTTCACCCTCAGTGCAGTCTCCAGAGCTCCCAGCTTCACCCTCAGTGCAGTCTCCAGAGCTCCCAGCTTCACCCTCAGTGCAGTCTCCAGAGCTCCCAGCTTCACCCTCAGTGCAGTCTCCAGAGCTCCCAGCTTCACCCTCAGTGCAGTCTCCAGAGCTCCCAGCTTCACCCTCAGTGCAGTCTCCAGAGCTCCCAGCTTCACCCTCAGTGCAGTTTCCAGTGCTCCCAGCTTCACCCTCAGTGCAGTCTCCAGTGCCCCTTTCGGCTCAGTCCCCCCCAGTGTCACCTGTAGTTCAGTCTCCAGTGCCCCTTTCGGCTCAGTCCCCCCCAGTGTCACCTGTAGTTCAGTCTCCAGTGCCTCCAGTGTCACCTGTAGTTCAGTCTCCAGTGCCTCCAGTGTCACCTGTAATTCAGTCTCCAGTGTCACCTGTAGTTCAGTCTCCAGTGCCTCCAGTGTCACCTGTAGTTCAGTCTCCAGTGCCTCCAGTGTCACCTGTAGTTCAGTCTCCAGTGCCTCCAGTGTCGCCTGTAGTTCAGTCTCCAGTGCCTCCAGTGTCGCCTGTAGTTCAGTCTCCAGTGCCTCCAGTGTCGCCTGTAGTTCAGTCTCCAGTGCCTCCAGTGTCGCCTGTAGTTCAGTCTCCAGTGCCTCCAGTGTCGCCTGTAGTTCAGTCTCCAGTGCCTCCAGTGTCGCCTGTAGTTCAGTCTCCAGTGCCTCCAGTGCCGCCTGTAGTTCAGTCCCCAGTGCCTCCAGTGCCGCCTGTAGTTCAGTCCCCAGTGCCTCCAGTGCCGCCTGTAGTTCAGTCCCCAGTGCCGCCTGTAGTCCAGGCCCCAGTGCCGCCTGTAGGCCAGGCCCCAGTGCCGCCTGTAGGCCAGGCCCCAGTGCCGCCTGTAGGCCAGGCCCCAGTGCCGCCTGTAGTCCAGGCCCCAGTGCCGCCTGTAGTCCAGGCCCCAGTGCCGCCTGTGGTCCAGGCCCCAGTGCCGCCTGTAGTCCAGGCCCCAGTGCCGCCTGTAGTCCAGGCCCCAGTGCCTCCAGTGTCACCGTTACTTGTAGTTCAGGCCCCAGGGCCACCTGGTTCACCCGTTCACTCCACGCAGGGAGGAAGTCTTACGTCTTCTCAGTGTACTTTTCAGGGGTTAGCCGCCGTTGGTACAGTTTGCCACTCCAGGGCTCCCCCAGAGGCTAGGTGTCAGGCCCCAGCTAATTCTGGACCCCTGCAGTTTAAGCAGCCCCCTGAGTACCACCTCATGTCAGCGTTGCCTGGGCAGGGCCAGTGCTCTGGGCAGTGCCAGTTGCTTTCATGTGTGCTAGTGGCCTCCATGGCTGCTGGCTTAGTGATGGCTTCTGCTGGAGGGTCCGTGGGACCGCTCCGGCCTTCGTCTCGTGTCTCCGCTGGAGGGTCCGAGGGACCGCTCCGGCCTTCGTCTCTAGTCTCCGCTGGAGGGTCCGAGGGACCGCTCCGGCCTTCGTCTCTAGTCTCCGCTGGAGGGTCCGAGGGACCGCTCCGGCCTTCGTCTCGTGTCTCCGCTGGAGGGTCCGAGGGACCGCTCCGGCCTTCGTCTCTGGTCTCCGCTGGAGGGTCCGAGGGACCGCTCCGGCCTTCGTCTCAAGTCTCCGCTGGAGGGTCCGAGGGACCGCTCCGGCCTTTGTCATCAGTCTTCGCTGGAGGATCCGAGGGACCCGTCCAGCCTGCAGCGCCTCCGGCTTCCACGCCGCCAGCTGCAGCGCCTCCGGCTTCCACGCCGCCGCCAGCTGCAGCGCCTCCGTCTCCGGCTTCCACGCCGCCGCCAGCTGCAGCGCCTCCGTCTCCGGCTTCCACGCCGCCGCCAGCTGCAGCGCCTCCGTCTCCGGCTTCCACGCCGCCGACAGCTGCAGCGCTTCCGTCTCCGGCTTCCACGCCAGCTACAGCCTCTTCATTCACGCCAGCTGCAGCGCCACCGCCTCCGGCTTCCACGCCAGCTGCCGCCTCTTCATTCACGCCAGCTGCAGCGCCTCCGTCTCCGGCTTCCACGTCAGCTGCCGCCTCTTCATTCACGCCAGCTGCAGCGCCTCCGTCTCCGGCTTCCACGCCGCCGCCAGCTGCAGCCTCACCATCCTCGCCAGCGGCAGCCTCACCATCTCACGCCGCTGCCTGCAGCGCCTCCGTCTCTTACGCCGCCGCCTGCAGCGCCTCCGTCTCCCACGCCGCCGCCTGCAGTGCCTTCGTCTCCGGCGTCCACGCCGCCGCCTGCAGTGCCTTCGTCTCCGGCGTCCACGCCGTCGCCTGCAGCCTCATCCGCTACGCCAGCTGCAGTCTCCGAGTCTTCAGCGTCGCCTGCTGCCGCCCCGTCTGGTCCAGCCTCCGAGTCTTCAGCGCCGCCTGCTGCCGCCCGTCTGGTCCAGCCTCCGAGTCTTCAGCCCGTCTGGTCCAGCCTCCGAGTCTTCAGCCCCGTCTGGTCCAGCCTCCGAGTCTTCAGCCCGTCTGGTCCAGCCTCCGTGTCTTCAGCCCCGTCTGGTCCAGCCTCCGTGTCTTCAGCCCGTCTGGTCCAGCCTCCGTGTCTTCAGCCCGTCTGGTCCAGCCTCCGTGTCTTCAGCCCGTCTGGTCCAGCCTCCGTGTCTTCAGCCCCGTCTGGTCCAGCCTCCGTGTCTTCGCCTCCAGCTAACCGGCCACTTTCCAGGCCGCTGGCCAGGCGCCATCACCGTCGTGGGCGGCCCCAGACTCCCTTCGCCTGGGTCCCCACCGTTGCCGTCCTCACGGCGGCCCCTGAACTGTCCGGGCTCCTGTGTTGTCGGCCCGGGCCGCCCCTGAACGGTGCCCACGTCGCCGCCGCTGCCGCCCTCACGGCCGACCCCTGAACGGTGTGCCCGCCGCCGCCGCTGCCGCCCTCACGGCCGACCCCTGAACGGTGCCCACGCCGCCGCCGCGCTGCCGTCCTCACGGCCGACCCCTGAACTGTGCCCACGTCAGCGCCGCTGCCGTCCGCACGGCCGCCCCTGAACTGTCTGGGCTCCGGTGCTGTCGGCCCCTGGCCGTCCCCTGAACTGTGTCCACGTTGCCGTCCTCACGGCCGGCCCCTGAGGTGTTCTGATTTGGACTGTTTTCTTGAGCTCTGGTGTGTTTCTTTTCTTTTGGTTTTGGGACTCGTGTTTTGTTTTTGCTGTCTAGTGCACCTGTTTTGTTTTGCTCCGAGCCTCCGTCCTGGACCCCCGCCGCCCGCCCTGGTCGGGTTTTCTGTTTTTCTGGCGGTTTTGTTTTTTTCTTGTTGGGCTGTCTGGGGCCAGCCTTCGAGGGGGTACTGTCATGATCCTGGGTCCTTTTGACCCAGCGTTTTGTTTTCTATTGTGATTTTGGTTCTGTTCTTCCTCTGTTTAGTGTTTATTCAGTTCTGCCCAAGTGTTCCTGTGTTTAGTCCGCGTTTCTTAGTCTGTGTCCTTGCTTGTGTAGTTCCTGTTTTATTGTGAAGGTCTGTGTCTGATGTCAGTGTGTTCTGTTTACGTTTTCCCCTGCCTCGTCAGTTGTGATGTCTTCCAGGTGTGTTCCCTCCTGTTTCCCTTCCCTGATTCCTGGCGTGTGTATTTATAGTGTGGGTTAGCTTGTCCGCGTTGCTGTTTTCGTCTGTGTTATTCCCTCCATTTTCCTGCGTATTCTGGCCGCATTATTCTCCCTGCATCTCCGTTTCATGTTTCAAGGTTTCAGGTTTGTTTTGCTTAGCTTTTCCCAGTTTAGTTCATTCTTAGGTTTTGGGTTTTCGCCCACCTCTTCTCCGTTTGTGTCACCCTTTGGTTATTAAAGCTCGCTCACCACTTAAGCAGTCTGCATCTTGGGTCCTTATCTACACTCCACACGTCTGCCACATCGGACGTGACACATATACCAGTAATTTCAGTGAGTAGACTTTTAATTTTGTAATGTCCAATCTGGCACACTTAGAAATTCAACAGGTGGTGCCTACCTTTTGTTGTATGCCGGCTTGTCACTCACTTTGACCACTGACCAATGCCTGAGCGCCTGACGCCTCGGACCTTTCTCCGTCCTGTCTCACTTCCCCCCTCGGACGAGCCCCCAAAATGTTAAGGTTCAAAAATATAGGGAAGTAAATACAGGCGGAATGCAAGTAACCACACTGGTCCAAAAGGTAAAGACGATGATTTTAATGAAACACGCAGCGTGGAGCCAATACTGTGCAGATTCAGTATTGAACTGTCTTACAATAGTCAGAACAAAGGTTTTATAGGGGTAAGATAGTACAGCCCCCTCTTTTGCAAAGCAGACACAATACAGCATACGTCAATCCAAAACCACAAATGTTCAGTTAACTTGAGACACAATTAAAAGAACACTGGCTTCCATCTTCTCCCTGGTGGTTTCCCACAAGCCCGCTCAGCTCTCGCCTCGTGCACCTGCTTCTTCATCAAACAGTCACGTACACCAACATAAAACTGCAACCCTAGCAAAACAATTTAAACTTTCACCTACAAGTGAACCTCTCTAACTAAGTGTGTGTGTGTGGTTACATGTGTGGTTACAATCGCACCCCATTTCACCTCGCCGACTAGCTCCTGGCCTCTCCCCAGACAGAGAGACAGAAGCCGCTCTCGTGTATGTAATAACCGAACCGAAACTATGTATGTGTACTCTACTGAATAAATGTTTTCATCAAGAACCTCTACTAAAAGCTTAATCAAAAGATATAAAAGTATAAAAGATAATAGCATCATCGAAACTGCTCCTCAGACTAACTTTCACTCAGACTCTGGTTCCGGTTTCACTTCCTGCAAAGCATGTAACTTCAAAAACATGTAACTTCCTGTCTTATTTTGGCATAGAGTTACTCTTTCACACTGCAGTCTGCATATAAACATTTAAGATTATAAATCCAACTCAACAGTTTAAAGTGATTATAACTGCACCTGTAATAAAGCTTAATTGGGTGCCAATATGTTTAAACATCTAAATGCAATATCACTATTAATAAATATTAATAAATAAATCATAAAATTAGAAGATTTGAGTGAGAAATAAGATAAATAACAGTAATACAAACTCATTCTGATTTAAAAGCCAAGGAATAAAAGTGGGTTTTCAAACATATGATACAGCAAATGAACAACAATCAACTACGTATTCTTACTAGGTGACATCAACATTTTTTAATGAGTGAATGAGTCACAGCTCATTGTTAGGTGACTTAACAAAAATAAAAACACATTCCTCTGAAGATGGTCAGGTACAAGTACTGAAAGTGAACAAGCATGAATGAAGAAACAGCCAAGAAACAAAAAAAACAAAAACAACAACATTTATTTTTCACTTCCCGTTTTACACTTTGAAGTAAAAGATCCATGCAGGATCAGTCCCCTTCCTCCTGACATGTAAGTAGAACTGAAGTCTCTCTCACAGGTTGAGACAGTGGTTCCCAAACTTTTTTTGCTAGCCCCCCCCACCCCATTACCTAAACACCCCCGCACAAACACATCCTCCAACCACACACACCCATATTTTGTTTTCAAACTCCATTGCAGTTTATTTCACACCTCAAACATTTAGTAAACAATTAAGCAAATACAAGTAAACTGCAATAAATTACAGGTAGTAATAAAATAAATGACTAACTCTTTTACGATACGTCTGTGGTCGGCATCCCTGGGCACGCGTGCCACAGCTGGCAAGCAAAGGGTTAACTGATGGCACGACTATAGCTGGAGAAGTTCAGTAACATTTGAGTCCGGCCCACCATCGATGGTGATTTTTCGTTGTTATGGGTCATGACTTTTTTTTTTTTTTTTTTTGTAGTAACGGTATGAACAATGAAAGGTGGTGGATTGGCCAGATGCTGGCAGATGTGTAAAAATAAGTCAGTTGTTTGGTGGTGGCTATGGCGGAGCTTCCACAGAGGCCAGCAGGTGGATGAGGGAAGGGGAGGCAGGAGGAGGAGAGAACCGAGGAGGCTGCCAGTGTTCCAGATTAACTGGCGTCGCAGATTAATTGGCGTTGATCGAACAGATGTGTGGTAGACTTGCTTTTCAGGAGCTGCTACTGACAAAACAGCAAATAGACACCAAATGTGTCATCTGTGAAATTTGTGAGGTTACCTCAAACACACTCCGTCAGTCCTGTGGCTGTTGAACAACCAAATGTTTAAAAATGTCGCGAGTTTACCTGGTGATATTCTCATGCAGGAGGCGATCGCGAAAACAGCTTTCTGCGGAAGGTGGTACCACACTGTGTGTGTGGACTTCCCCTGTACAGAAGGCGACTATAAATGTTGTGCATGCTAAATAAACAGAAACAAATGATCCCTGTTGTCTTTGCTTAATGATTGGTTTTAGTCTTGACAATTAACGTTGCTGGCATTGCATCTTTCAATATGTTTGTGGGTAGATTTGAATGCACCAGGGTAAGTGCAGCCACTCAGACTCTACTCAATGTGGTCATAGAAACAGGTGCAGATGTGTCACAAGTTAATCTAGTAGTAGGCAGGCTATGGCACTTGGCCACAGGTGGCAGTAGTGGACTGACCTCCATTGGAGACTGCTCCAGCTGCTATGTGATAGTCAGTAGATCTGCTACAAATTGCAGATCATATGCAAATTTTGGAAATTACATTATGAATATTCCTAACATAGCTTTAAAACCAAGAAATTCTAACTCTCCCCCACACTCAAAAACAGATGACACACCAACTGACACACCTGAGTCACTCACTTTCTTAAATCCACTCACTCTCACTGGCTCTGTTTATTACTAATCACTGTGTAACTGCTGTAAATTCATAGTAACTGCAATGTCCCTACAAATGTTTATTATATTAACCCCACTTATACAGACTGTATATGACTACCAACTCTCTCCAGCCATGAATGACCTATATTGGCTGAAAATGTTCATTTCCAGAGAAAAGACACAGGCAGTGGTGATGTGTCGGTCGCGAACGAAACTGCTCTTAGAACCAACTCTTTGAAGTGAACGACGTGAGCCGTGGGGTTTCTTTTCTTTCTCTCACCCTCTCTCTAGCACTTTTTTTCCGCTTCACCCCGCACGCGAGCCTTGTGGTTTGCGCTGGGAAGAGGGGGGGGGGTAGTTACACTCGCAGTAGCACAGGAACAGAGCGGGAGGGAAACAGAGAGAAAGAGAGCCAGGGACAACAACGTCACATTAGAAAGGTATAGTAATCATACACAACTATTTTCAGTTGCAGATGATAAAGGATTCAGAAAGTTTATTTATGCAGGCCCATATGACAAGAATTTGGATCTTCTTTTTGTTTCATATTTTAACTTATTTTTAATTGTGTTGTGGTTTGCAGTGTAGTGTGTTGTTTCACTTTAAATTTGTTTAAAAGGAAAAAGCTGAAAATTTAAATAGTTAAAAGTTGAAATGAAAAGTTGAAACTCAAAACATTTTATGAACTAAAAAAAAAAACGGTGGACCCTAGAAAAAGCACGTACAAAGCACACATACAAAAAAGACAACAGAGGATGTGTCACGGTTCTGGGTTGGTTCGACCAAGCATTTTGAGTTTATTATGTTTTGGTTTATTTTCAAATGATCGTTTTGTTACTCTTGTGCTTTGTTGATTATTATTATTATCATTGGAATTCTATATGTCTGTTTATTCATGTTTTAGGAATTGTCCTTTGGTTGTGCCTGTATAGTATAGTTCAAGTCTATGTGTCATTTGTTGTCTGTCTCTCAGTGTCGAGTCTGCGTCTTTGTGTAGTGATTTCTTGTTTCCTGTTTTATTGTGAAGGTCTACGTCTCATGTGAATGTGTTCAGTTTTACCTGTCTCATCTCGTTAATTACTCCCAGCTGTGTCCACCACCTATGTGTAATCTCCCTGGGCGTTTATCAATATGCGTACTTGTGCGTACTTGCGTTCTCGTGTACTCGTGATACGTCATCAGTCGGAGACCAAGTACTGTTCCAATTCGAAGTACGCATCATGCCGAGAACACGAAAAAGTCCCGGATGTGTTCTCGCTCCGCCCGTTTTGTCGAGCATGCATCGGTTTGGCTTGGTACAGCTAAATATCCCAGAATGCATTTCGTCCAAAACTCAACAGCGGACTCCCGGCACATCGTTTTCAAACCCCCCCCCCCCGCTCGCGGTCCTCTCACTACTCAGGTTAAAGAAACTCCAGCAGCTGTCTATAGTATTGAGTGTCCACTAAAATAGAAATAAAAGCGTTCTAACATCTCACCTGCTTGTTTTTATTAAGGTATGTACACGTATGTACATGTACACTATTTTTATTAATAGAGGTTTCACTACTGAGGTTAAAAATGATATATAAGTCACTTAGATCACTTCTGAATGTTAATGTTTGGTTTATTTCAGTGTTTTATTTGTTCCTGAGTAAACCGGTTTGGCTGTGATTAAAGTTAAGCTTCATAACATGTTACTCACAGTTAAATTAGGAGGGGACGGCAGTAAAAACTCCGGACCTGTGACATCATCACGTACGTTGGTGTTCCAATTGTACAAATCGCGAGTCCGTGCTCGCGTTCTCGGCAAGTACGTACTCACCGAGAACGCGAGTACGTACTCGCGTACTTGAGAATTGAGAAACGGCCCCTGTGTTTCTCTGTGTGTATTTTAGTCGTGTCTTCTGTCATTGTAGTTGCTGGTCCGTCTGTGTATCCACCCTGCTTCATCTGTGTTTCCCTGCTGTCAACCGTCATCTGTTTCCGCTCGCTCTCATTCATGTTCAGGTTCGTGTTCTGTAGTCAGTTTGTTCCCAGTATAGTTTAGTCTTTGCTCCGTTCGCCATTTGTCCATTTTATTTTGTGTTTAATAAACCACCCTCACACCTTTACAAGTGCCTGCGTTTGGATCCTCCTTTATTTCCTACATGGCTCATCTCACTCGCTGTGACAGGATGCTAGGCGCAGTGTTGAGCTTTGTTACCTAGTGGCTACACAAGCCAGGAAGTACCAACGACTGGATTTGGTGTGTGGTAGTAACAGGTAAATTAACTTTTTTTTTTTTAATTATTTGAATATATATGAGTGCTTGTGTATAAATACATAAACAATACACATATGCTTTCAGTTGTGTAATTTAAGTGATCTGCTCTGTTTTGGAAATTCAGTTAACGCTAGAAATGTGTTTTGGAATTTGTACATGCTTTGTCTCTAGGGGCCACCGTCTATATTTATGTATAAACATATATAAATAAAACCACAGCTTATATATTTTTTTACATTAGTAATTCCTGTGCAGAATTTTATATTATTGTTAATAATGAATTAATTAAAGCAACAAAACAACCTGAAGAGCCGGTTGGGAGCCGAAAGAGCTGGTTCTCTAAAAAGAGCCGGAAATCCCATGACTAACAGGCAGGCTATGCTTACAGGATGTGATGTTACATGTTATTATGTGATGTTATTGAAATCATCAGGAATAACGGGAGTGGTGATTTCTATAACTTTGTGTATATAATTTGGCATTTCTTAATGATGTGGGCCAAAAATAAATACATAATACCATTTCATTTATTTTAAAGGTTTATTTGCAAGACACAGAAACAGGCAAAATATAAAGTTCCAAAATGTATTGTGCTTGGAACGAATTTATACGTGGCGATAGAGCCAGGTGCAGATGTGTGTCACAAGTTAATCTGGCTGTAGGCTATGGCACTCGGTCACAGGTGGAGCTAGTTGACTCGACTCCATTTGAGTGAACACAAAGTAAACTGCGCGCTTTAGTTGAGCGGCAAAAACACTGAAATCGGAGTAATGAAGCGTACGAGGGGAACGATTACGACGACAAGATTCTCCCAATCGTTTGCTCTTGCTGTCCTGTGAACAACATCGGCGTGGTGTTAACTGTTTTCTGTTTTCGCGGTAACCAGGTAAACTGAAAGCCTAGAAGGCAGCGGGTCCAGATGGCATCAGCTCAAGGGTCGTCAGGTCCTGCACAGACCAACTGTGTGGGGTGATGGAGCCCATCTTCAACCTGAGCCTGAGGCTGGGGAGAGTCCCACAGACTTCCACAGGCACAAATATCCTCCACTACAACCACTGAACATCCAAGGTATGGACATTGAGGCTGTGGACAGCTACAGGTACCTTGGTGTTCATCTGAACAATAAACTGGACTGGACTCATAACTCAGATGCTCTCTACAGGAAAGGGCAGAGCAGGCTGTACCTGCTGCGGAGACTCAGGTCTTTTGGAGTGAAGGGCCCACTCCTGAAGACCTTCTATGACTCTGTGGTGGCCTCAGCCTCATCTTTTACAGTGTGGTCTGCTGGGGTGGCAGCATCTCTGCCGGGGACAGGAAGAGACTGAACAGGCTGATCAGAAGGGCCAGCTCTGTTCTACGATGCCCTCTGGACCCAGTGGAGGTGGTGAGTGACAGGAGAATGGTGGCTAAGCTGTCATCCCTGTTGGACAACATCTCCCACCCCATGCAGGAGACTCTGACAGCACTGAGCAGCTCCTTCAGTGGCTGCGGCACCCACGGTGTGGGACGGAGAGACTCCGCAGGTCTTTCCTCCCCACTGCTGTCAACTGATCAAACACACATCTACACATGTGCAATAACACTAAGTGCAATACTCGTTTCTGGCATCGCTGTATTATACTCAGTTGTATATAGCATTTGTATTCTATTGTATGAAGTATTTTATTTTATTCTATTGTGTACAGTATCTTATTCTTATCCTATTCCAGTGTTTTTCTAATTTTTGCTATGTAACTTTGCACTGTCCACTTTCTGCTGTAACAAAACAAATTTCCCACGTGTGGGACTAATAAAGGTTATCTTATCTTAAAAAGTGTTTTTTGCACTCCGCACAATAGATATGTTTTCTGTGATCCATTTTGTAATTCTAACTTTAGAATTTGTCTAAACTCTGTGTTGGGATAAAAAGTTAAAAGAACACAGCAGACTCTCAGGGATTCGGTTCACATTTATTTCAGCTTAAATACATCACAATAATCCAAATTTTTACAATAATGGCAAGAAATTATATATACTCAACGTCTTACATGCACGAGATATACTGATGTTAATATACTATTGTGGTACTATGATCTACGTGCTACCAACTAAAAACAGACATGCACCTCTGAACTCATAAGACCATGCAACTATGTGACGTGTCCCTGATCTTAAACCAAAGATCCAAACAAAGTTGGATTCATAAAGTTCTTTTAAATCAGGTCTTGAGCTATAATATAAGTTATACCATATTAATAAATTACCAAAGAATGAGTAGTAAAAATGTAGGCAGGATTCATGCAGTGCTATCCACCGCAGTGATCGTGTATAGGTGCATCTTATAGTTCCTAAACCATCACTAATGTGTCATTGTCAGATAACTGTGGACTTATCAGTGGAAGTTTTGTCCCCATTTACATACATTTGTCCTACCTTAGTAGACATAAGTGGATGGTTCAGATGAACCCTTGCTTGGGTCTTTAGCTCTTTTTAAAAACCTCTTTATAAATATTATCAGGAAGATTAAGAGACAATAACAAACCTCGTGGTTAACTTATAGCTTTTGACTGGAATAAATAAATAAATATGTCCAAACACCTTGCAGGAGCTAAGCTTGGGCTTGCAGTCTGTACCAGGATAATATTCAGGGTGTTCGCTTTACACTTGGGAGAAGAATATTTTCTCCTGTTCTTGGTCTTTCGTTCTGCTCCCAGTGCCTTTTGTTTGCATTTACAGATTACAACTTATCCAAACAACTAATGTGGATACTCTCGAGGTTTTAACAAGGATCCTCCGAGTCTCTCGCTCAACGTGCTGAAGTGTCTACAGTGATCCCAGCCTCGATCGGGCAGATAACCAGCTGGGCCGTGTTCTTCCCGTTGTCATGTATGCAGGGGTTAAAGTACGGATACAGCGGCTCAGTGAAAGTGAGCCCGCTGTGAAGTATAAATGTGAGTCTTTGCCTCTGTGTTGTAGAAGGACACCGAGCTGCAGGGTGTGTCTTCGTCATAGTCCAGGAATACACCAACTTTCTGAGGAATTTCTTTAAGGTGAAGAGTGACGGCGGGCCCAGCGCTGGGCATGCACAGGCTACCACCGTTACGATCGGCATATCGCCCAGTAACCGTTATCAGAAGGCGAACTGTGATGGCGCCCTTCCTGTTGATGGACTCCCCGGGCCACCCCAAGATCCCAGTCTCTTTTATCCCCTACCTGAAACACAAAGAAGGACAAAGAAAAAATTATGCTAAACTGCAGAGTAGGGCTCTACACACTGATAATAAAATTTTTACTGACACTAAACACAACAGATATAAAATCAGAAGTGAACATCATGTAGCCACCAGGGGGCGTGAAGAGTTTTATTTTCCTGCTTATTTAGATCATATACATTATACAGTCCTAGTCACAGGTGTTGTGTGTGTGTGTGTGTTCATGTGTAATTTTCTTTGGTGTATTTTAATCCAAATCTCACTCTAAATAAAGCTGTTGTGTTCCACTTTGGATAATATTCACACTGATCACAGCAGTTATTTATTTGATCCTTTTATCCTACCTGAACCACCCAGTAACGTTTCCCAGATGTGAAGCTTTGTTTTCCCAGCACAGCGACGCAGGAGTTGAACCTGCGGGGGTCCTCAGGTAGCGGGTTCCTCCACTGCTGGTAGCTCATGCTCACCTGTGGATTGCCACAATCACATTCATTCACAACAACTACTGATGCCATAATTGTCATTATTTTGCATCTTCCTGACTTCTGGGCCACTAGTTTCCATCATTTTAGTTCCTGCATAATATCTGTCATCTATTAGCTGTTGTCTGTAATTCACAGACAACAGCTGTGAACATGACAAGACTTTGTTTAACTCTGAGCTCTTGTTAAGGTGTTACAGTCAGGAATCATGCAGCTGATAATTACAGCTCACCTTTTTATTATCCGGGGACAGGACCACCCAGCCAGCAGCAGTAGCAGGATCCAGAGTTACATCCACTGGAGACAGAAACAGGGAAAAAAACACATAAAAAGATTTGCTATTTCAGATTTATTCATATTTTTCAGGATTAAAGAAATAATATGAAAAAATAACCCTGTTGTTTTGAAGCATTGTTACTGAAGTCACCTTTTTTGGCAACAGTGTATCTGTATTCTGAATCATGTACATGTATAAAGATTATTTAATTCAGTGTGTAGAGCCACTTTCTTTCTACTGACATCAGTAACAGTCTTTATTAGATATGCTGGTGACAAATTTTCAATCTTGTGTAATCCATATAACTTAATCACAATATAAATATCATATCCATACACATACCTGCAAATTTATTCATCTTGTTCACCTCTGCAAAAGATCAGAAAAGAAACTGTGTCATTTTAGTTTCATTAAACATTAACGTAGAACAATTAAAATATTCACTAATATTTTAGCGAATGTTACAAGATTTATTTTTGGACCCTAAGTGTATCACTAAAGTTAGTTATGTGCAGACTTATAGTGTAAAATATGATATAAATATATATGCAATACACAAAGTGGCAGGATTTTGATAAAACCAAAGGAACCGGTGATGCAAAGAAAGTCTTGTGTTCTAAAATCAGAGACTATAATGTTATGTCATCATAAGTATTACAGACCCTCTGCACACAGTTTCTTCTCCAGTTCCTGGCAGATGTCGACCAGTTTGGAGAAATTTCTCCTCACAGTCCCCACGTAGCTGTCCGACTGGACTCTGACGTCAGCCCAGTGCTTGACGGACATCGGAGCGTTCAGATGTAAAAAGTTCTAAAACAGCATCAGTGACAGAAATGAGCACAAATAAATGAAAGCAGACAGGCGGTTTGTATTCATATCATATTACAATCGCTTTAGATGCTTTAAACTTGCTTGGCTGAGCAGAAATGTTAAACATAAATACTGATTCTGACCTGCTGGAGTTGAACTGGGTTCTCAATGTGCTCCAGGAGGTGCAGCTCACTGCGTCTCTTCTGCAGCTCAATGATCTCCTGGCTGATCTCCTTGAGAAGCTCCTCTGCTCTCTTCTCAGCCACCTCCTGCTTCCGTTCGATCTCCTCGATGAGCAAAGCCTGGTTTCTCTCAATGGCACTTACCATCATTGTGGCAGCCTGAACGCTGGCCTGTATCTCTCTTTGTTTATTTCTCTGCAGATATGAAAAGAGTTTAATTAATATGTGAAATATGTTAAAATGCACCACCTTTGTACTTTGCTACCCCGTCTTCAATGAAATGCAAAACAAATTAAACTTAGGGAAAAACTGCTTATGTATGATGATTGTTATTAATATGCCCATAATTTAACACATTTCCCCCCAAAAGAAGACATAACTTCAAAAAGAAGATGATCTCAGTGAGATCAGCTTGCAGTCTTCTGATAACAGTTGATCTATTGTCCCAACCAACCTTCAGCTCTACTTTTCTATGTCTCTTTATGTCTACATGATGAAGGTTTATTATATCACTAAAAACAACTAATAAAAGATCAACAGAGCTCTTAAAACAGAGCCTCACTGCCATATATGAATTACTAAAGATGGAAAAATACTTTGCCTGAAGTAATCCTGACTTTAGAAGATATGCAAGGATTTTAGCTTTTGAGTTTCTATAATTAGTCTGCCCTGTAATCAGAGTCTTTTGTGCACATGGTTACTTAAGTCTACATGCATGTTATAGCAGGATAAACTGCAAATAAAAGCCAAAAGTGGATTCCAGGCTTGAAAAGTGAAGCTAATGCATTTTTTTTAATGACCAGCAAGGGGGGGGGGGACTCCTCTGTCTTTTATATACAGTCTACATGAAGCAGTGCAACACTGCTGTTTTTCTTCTGGTGTGAGCTTCTACAAACAAATTAATTGAAGTTTTGTTTCTTAGAGAGCAAACAGGCCAAGAAATGTTCATGTCTGTAAATGATTAAAAAGCAATGCTCACTTTGCTCAGCTCCATTGACTGTTTGATCTCCTCTGTCTTTCTGATTCGGGTCTGGATCATCTGTTGATACTGCTCTTGGGTCTTCTTTATCTGAGTCTGCAGAGGTTGAAGTTGAAAACGTGTTTTACATCTTGGATTACCTGGAGTTCCTTACAAGATAATCCATGAGCATCGTTATATTTAACCACTTCTTTCTCCCACCTTGATCTTATTGCTCTCCTTCTCTTCTTCAGACCTGGATGGCTGTAGTGGAATGATGCGTCTGTTTGTTGGAGCTGGTTTGAATCCTGGTATTTCCTCCGAAGAGCTTTAAGATGATGATGTACATCTGATTAGTTTCAATCAAATGTGCTAAAACGTTGAAATAAAACACTATAGTATAGTTACAATTAACCGACCTTTGAAATCTTAGAGTGATTTCTTTTAAGGCCAAATTCACCCTGAGTTCAGGGCGACTTCTGAAGGATTCTTTGCACAGTGGACACTCTGACTTATGCGCCACATCCCAATAACGTTTGATGCACTCCAGGCAGAAATTGTGCCCACATGGTATAGAGACAGGGTTTTTGAAGCTGTACAAACAGATGCTGCACTGAAATTGCTCTTCAGTCAATGTGGAGGCCATGTTTCTGACAGAGAAATAACATTTTGTTACCCACACATGTTGAAATTCTTCTGTACACTATGGGATTTAAACTCTTCAGGTCAGATTGTAAAGATGCAGGTGTATAAATCTAAGTTTTAAAAAATCTAAATGGCAAACCAAGAAGACTAAAGAACATTTTTAAACATAAGATCAAAGTAAAGCGTCCAGTGTGCCCTTTTCACTTATATTTCACAGAATAGGGGAAAACACATGAAAGCTCATTATGCTGTAGCGCAGAGAAAAGTGGATAGATTTATTTCAGACAACAACTATGTTTAAGTTTAATCTGCAGACTGCAAATATACAAGGTAATCTGTAGAAATTTGCACAACAGCAAACAAACTGTGAAAACTGTACAATTTACTGCCATAACAAACAGAGCCTGAAGGTCCTAGTGACCACATATTGTAACCTTTTTATGAATCTAATGGATTTACCAGTAAACAGGTCAAAAAAATAGGCTGTGAAAGAGTCAATAGTGGAGAAAATCTCAGACTTTTCATTCAATAATTTTCTTTGTAGACAGATTTAAAATCAAAGAAATGCTTCTTATTTCAGCGTAGATTAACTAAATTAAAAGAAAGACGTTTTGAGACAATGGGTAAAATTCAAATGAAAACAACATAAAGAGAAATTGTTTCTGAACCTTTTCTTACAATTTCATCACTATGTTTACTATTTTACTCACTTGAATTTTTCCCCAATAAATCAGCCCTCAGCTCTTTATTAATGCATTTTATTTGGCCACTGCTCTCCCCTTACTGAGTTCTCTCTAACACTCAAACTCCAGTCAACGTGTTAAAAATGTAAAAGTAATAGTAGTTGTTGCTCTAATTTAAAGATTGAAACCTCAGATTACATTCACAATACATACACCTACATTTTACACATCATCTCTGACATATCTACTTATACTATTTCTGTGCCTCTATTTAAAAATATTGCTGTCAATATTTGGATCAAAAGTCAGTCTATCTTGAAGAAAAGGCAGCTGATGTCTTGTTTCATGTATTCTTATTCTCTACGCTGTCTGGTTGGTATAAATAATCACTTACTTGTTTAGGTCGTGCAGGCAGACGGTCTTGAAAGACGTGATGAATGCAGAACGAATGTCCACAAAAACACGCTCGTCTCTCTAAAAAGTAAGACACGGTACAAAGTTCCTCCCACAGAGGAATTTCCCAACGAGTTATACCGGTTATTCTTGTTCTCCCTGTTAGCTTTTCCTAGTATTTACTCTACATTTTAATTGCTGTTCGCTGTTGCAAATTTTTTTGTATGCAGTTATCATGGACATACGTTTCCTTTTATGATGAACATGAAAAGGGTTCAAACAGAAAATATTTATTTATGGGCTACAAAAACAGGCCTAAATTCAGCAATATAAACTTAATTAGAGTATAAAAAACAATGCTTTGAGGGATCAGGTATATAATTCCTTAATGTAAATAATATAGTTTAAGACAAAACCCAAAGGAGGTCAATGGCACAGTCTCCAGAGCAGGGATGGGGAGTGAATTTTCCCACGGGGTCACATGAGAAGCTGGGACTGTTGTGGAGGGCCGCTGTCTATAAGCTTATTAGTGCAGACCTCCACAACTGTCCCAGCTTCTCATGTGACCCTGTGGGAAAATTCATATCCCCACCCCTGCCAGAGTCTTTGGACCCTGTTGTCAACTTTGTCCCTGTACTAAGCAGTTCAAGATTCAAGAGCTTCAAAGCGTTTATTGTCATGTGTACAAAGAAAAGCATTTCTCTGTGCAATGAAATTCTTTCTCTGCTGTCCAAACACAGATGCTGGTTAAAATGTACAAATAGAACTAGAACAATGAAAATACAAATCATGCTGGTTTAATATGTAAGATGACCTTATGCGCAAAAATTATTATGTTATCTTATATTATCTTGGGAAGAGGGATGATTGTTGTGGTCTTGAAGCATGTGGGGACGGTACTCTGGCTGAGGGAGAGGTTAAGGACGGGAGTGAGAACATCAGCCAACTTGTTAGCACACGCTTTAAGGACCCGTCCCGGGATGCTATCTGGTCCTGCTGGCTCAATACATTGAGGTCATCTAGCAGACTGCCTGCAGAGCTGACGTGTGGGATGGCGGCCCTAAACTCTGTGATGTGCCACATCCACTGGGGTCAGCAGAAGAATAGAAGTCATCCAGCTTCTCTCTGTACTGCCTCTTGGCCGCTGTAATGGCCTTCCTCAGTCCATACCTCGCAGCTTTGTACTCCGTCTCATTGCCTGATTTAAATGCGAGAGATCGAGTACGCAGCATGCGTCGTACCTGACTGCTGATCCAGTCAACAGGGGAACTTTCTGATGTGTGTGATGGGCACAATATTGTTAACACAGGCACTGATGTACTCGGTCACATATTCAGCATAGTCCTGTATAGTGACACAGCAGATCTCCTTGGTGGCTGCAGTTTGAAACACATCCCAGTCTGTTTGGGCAGTCCTGTAGGATGCTCTCAGACTCTGTGGTCCACAGTTTAACAGGTGTGATGACAGGGTTCGATTGTTTCAGTTTCTGTCTGTAAGCCGGGTACATGAACAGAGAGATGTAGTCAGACTGTCCAAAGTGGGGATGTGGTGCAGCCCTGTATGCACCGTGTATGTTGCTGTAGACATGATCCAGGGTGTTAAGTAATGTTGCTGCGAGATGCCACAAATCGTAAAATCTTTCATTGTTAAGTTTGTAGTAATTTAAATCTGTAAACAGAGTAATTCATTCGAGGAAGCTCTGTGTCACAGACGCCTTGATGAACACACCCATGGTTGTTGGGATGAATCATTCCCAGGTCAGAGCTGGATTGTTCAAATCCATCCTATGTGACACATAGCCAGCTAAAAATATGCAGGAATGCTTTTCAGGTCATTTACAGTAATTGCATCAGGTACTGGCATATCGGTACAAACACACCCAAATAAAGACAATAAACACCATCAGCAGCCAGCACACAGACTGGCTCCCTGATACCACCATCTGTTAAAGCTTCAATTATTCCTAGTTTATGTAGAAGAAGAAATGAAAAGGTCTATGGATGTATATCTGCCAAAGCAAATACTGAACTCCAAATAAGTGATTCTTTTGTTTTCCACACACTACAGGTGCTACAGCTCCTGCTTCTGTTAGAAATATCACTGTTCCTACTCTGCTCTGTTTTGTTTCACTGGTTCACACTTACAGTGTGTCATCACTCATTCAGGTTCCCGCTGGACGCGTCCTGTTTAACCTTTCACGTGAATGCCACACCAAACTCACGTGTTTCACACTTCCAGTACAATAAGTAGTAATTCTATTGTTCTTGCTTGTTCTCTGCACGAGCGTTGACAAAATGCTCGTGTGCAAACTTGGCACGATGTCACAGCATTGCACTTTGAACTAGGAAGGTGCAGGTCATTTTTACAATGACAATTTTGGTTTCCAGTAATTTCTAAAACAGTTACTCCATTCTGTTTTGCATCACTGTAATGCTTTCTTGTCGAACTTGAACACCCCCCTTTTCAACGCTTTTATGGAGCGCAGACATGGAGGCCTCATCAAGCCAAGACTCTGCTAGTATTTATACTTGCAGGCCACTGATCTCATGTGCACTGAAGAGCTGTTTCATGATCTGCGAGGGTAGATCGTGTGGAGAGGAGTGTGGACCCAAGAGCAGGCTCTGACTACTGACTAACTGTGAGAGAGCTTTATCTACAGTGGGAGGCAAAATACAAACAAAAACAGAGAGTGGAAGTGACTTAAACTGGGAAACATGCAACCTGAGACAAGGAACCAGAAAAAACCTGAAACACAGCACATGACAAGAAGGTGTACCAGCAACCAACAGAGAACGACACAGTGCTTGAATAGGCAGGAAAACTAGAGGATGGGGAACAGCTGGGACAAATCAGACATAAGGAGACAAATGAAGCAAAGCAGAATACACTGAAGTAGGACAAGGACTTTCAAAGTCAAACAGGACAGACTTGCAAAGACACAGACTTTACACAGAGATGTGGAAACATGACAGGCTCTGGAACAGAGGGAACATAAAGCACAGAGACAAAAGTAACTAGACGTGGAGCACAGGAAGACATAAAGGCAGAAAACTAAGACTAAGCATACAACACACGGAGAACAGAATTAAACCTTCACTAAGAACACAGGCAGAGAAACACAACAGAAGCCTAGAAACCAGGAACTATAAATATAATACAAACAGAAAATCATAATTCAAAGAGCATAACTTAAACCCAAAACTCAGACACTGAGTGACCAGACCCAGTGCTGTGACAAGGACACTGTTTGAGCAAGGACTCAAAGAGACCAATTATAGGAGCAACAATCTCTGACCTGAGGAGGGGGCCTGAGGGTACATATTTCACCAATTTGCAATACTGTGATTGCAGCCATTCCTTAACTCTGTGGATGGCTATTAATCAACAATCAATTCAATTTGCATATCAACGATCATGAAACTTAGCTTGTGTGTCATTGTTGGGCAATGGTGCTGGTTTTGCTCATTATGCAGCTTGACTGTTTAGAAAGTTGGGAAACCTGCAGTCAGCTGAGACAGTATCTTACTGTAATTCAGAGTGTGGATCATTATGGTAAGATCATGTAAAAGAGATGACAGGTGAAACTGCTAGTGTAAAACTTCCTGGTATTTTTTGTTATTCAGCTCTTCACATGCTATCTATAAATATACTGAACGGTGCTGTGGGTATAACAGACCGGTAAAGAGGCCCAGCTCTGTCTTGGCCAGTCCCCTAGACTCCAAAGAGGAGGTGGGTGAGAGGAGGATGTTAGCCAAGCAAAGATTCATTATGGACAACACTGCTAACCCCCTGCATGATACTGCAGGGGCCCTGAGCAGCTCCTTCAGCAACAGACTCTTCCTGGCACTGTGTAGGAGACAGGCTCTTTATTCCTGCCTGTCTGGTTAGGCTCCTCCGACGCTCACCAGACAAGACAAGACAGACATGCTCACCAAATCCTTGATGAGAAGGAAGAATGGGGCTTTGGGAATTTAGGCCACGAAGTGAAAAGAGTGACAAACATAAGGATTAGCTCATGTAGATGTCAAAGTTCACTTCCAGTTGGATGACACAGTTTTATTTGTTTGAGCTATTAGCATTCGTTTTTCAGTTTTTAGTGAAGTTTTATTTGGCTTAGTTGACTTACTTCCCTTACAACTACCAGAAAAAAAATCACAGTTTGGTGTGAAAGTGCTTCCTGGAACTCTGAAAGGCCTAAAGTGAAACTCCACACGTGTTCCCCTGATCCCAAACACAGCTGTGAGGAACGATGACAGAATGATAAATCATCTTGTAAACGTTTTCTCACGTGGCTGTTACACCCATGTTTTTAGCATTGCTAACTGTTCCTGTTGTGCTGCTCACAAATATGCAAACCTGAGTGTAACACATTTAAATATAAAGTCTGGAATTCTCAGGATTCAACACACTAACAAACTATTTCTTCGTTGACTTTTAAAGCAGATTAATCTGACATAACAAACAATATACCATCTCCATTCTGGATTTAAGGAGTTCAACCTGCCTGTTTTGTTAAGAAAGCTATTATGATAACTTCAAATATTCCAGTCTCAACTAGTTTGGGTCAAGTTAATGGTTGATATGACTCCAAACACTGAGGCGTCCTCCCTAACTGATGTGAAAAGCACCTGATAAAATACAGAACAGATTTTTTTGAGTTAAATTAAGAAAAGTCTTCATAAAAGTGATGCCTGTGAAACCAATTCAGACCTGCTTCCTGTCAACATTATGCCAGTGTGATTGCGTAAAAGGAAGCAACGATTCAATATTAATAACTATAAATGATTAAAAAAAAAGGAAACCCAGAATGGACAAAAACATGCAAGTAGATAAAAAGGGATTTTACATGATTAAAACAACTGACATGGAAAAAGAGACACGACAAAGTACTTTCATTATTATTATACATCTTTATTTATGTTCATCAAAGAAAAAACACAAGAAAAACAAAAGCAAACACTCTTCCATCACTTTGGAAGCGAGTATTTGTCCCAAAATGAATAATGTTGGACTCTGTGGATAAAAGTCAGTAGACAGAATTTAGAAAACATAATAAGTGTCTCAGTCCCATCAGAGAAAGAGCTAAAATATTGTATTTACTTCTTTCTAATCAAAACCATAAATTAGATCACTGGACTCAAATGTTACTGAACCTCTTCTGAAAGTTCACAACTGCATTTAAAAAAAAATGATAGCATATAGTCAAAGTCAAAGTCAAATTTCTTTATATAGCACATTTAAAACAACAACCGTTGACCAAGGTGCTGTACAATTAAGGTAATTAAAAGAAATAAAAACATAGGGAGATATGATAAGAGTTAAGAAAAAGAATCATAAAATTAGAAGATTTGAGTGAGAAATAAGATAAATAAAAGTAATACAAACTCATTCTGATTTTAAAGCCAAGGAATAAAAGTGGGTTTTCAAACATATGATACAGCAAATGAACAACAATCAACTACGTATTCTTACTAGGTGACATCAACATTTTTTAATGAGTGAATGAGTCACAGCTCATTGTTGATGACTTAACAAAAATAAAAACACATTCCTCTGAAGATGGTCAGGTACAAGTACTGAAAGTGAACAAGCATGAATGAAGAAACAGCCAAGAAACAAAAAAACAAAAACAACAACATTTATTTTTCACTTCCAGCTTTACACGTTCAAGTAAAAGATCCATGCAGGATCAGTCCCCTTCCTCCTGACATGTAAGAACTGAAGTCTCTCTCACAGGTTGAGACAGTGGTTCCCAAACTTTTTTTGCTAGCCCCCCCTTTGTTTTACAAGAAAAATGTGGATTTGAATGCACCAGGGTAAGTGCAGCCACTCAGACTCTACTCAATGTGGTCATAGAAACAGGTGCAGATGTGTCACAAGTTAATCTAGTAGTAGGCAGGCTATGGCACTTGGCCACAGGTGGCAGTAGTGGACTGACCTCCATTGGAGACTGCTCCAGCTGCTATGTGATAGTCAGTAGATCTGCTACAAATTGCAGATCATATGCAAATTTTGGAAATTACATTATGAATATTCCTAACATAGCTTTAAAACCAAGAAATTCTAACTCTCCCCTACACTCAAAAACAGATGACACACCAACTGACACACCTGAGTCACTCACTTTCTTAAATCCACTCACTCTCACTGGCTCTGTTTATTACTAATCACTGTGTAACTGCTGTAAATTCATAGTAACTGCAATGTCCCTACAAATGTTTATTATATTAACCCCAATTATACAGACTGTATATGACTACCAACTCTCTCCAGCCATGAATGACCTATATTGGCTGAAAATGTTCATTTCCAGAGAAAAGACACAGGCAGTGGTGATGTGTCGGTCGCGAACGAAACGGCTCTTAGAGCCGACTCTTTGAAGTGAACGACGTGAGCCGTGGGGTTTCTTTTCTTTCTCTTACACTTGCAGTTACACTTGCAGTAGCACAGGAACAGAGCGGGAGGGAAAGAGAGAGAAAGAGAGCCAGGGACAACAACGTCACATTAGAAAGGTATAGTAATCATCCACAGCTATTTTCAGTTGCAGATGATAAAGGATTCAGAAAGTTTATTCATGCAGGCCCATATGACAAGAATTTGGATCTTCTTTTTGTTTCATATTTTAATTTATATTTAATTGTGTTGTGGTTTGCAGTGCTTTGTGTTGTTTCACTTTAAATTTGTTTAAAAGGAAAAAGCTGAAAATTTAAATAGTTAAAAGTTGAAATGTAAATAGTTGGTTTTTGTATTATATGATTTATTTATTACATTTTATGTGGAGTGAATAAAAAAAAAGTATATTTACGGTGGCCCCTAGAGACAAAGCATGTACAAACTCCAAAACACGTATGAACTCCAAAAAACGTAAAAACTCCGAAGCACATACAAAAGACAACAGAGGATGTGTCACGGTTCTGGGTTGGTTCGACCCAGCATTTTGAGTTTATTATGTTTTGGTTTATTTTCAAATGATCGTTTTGTTACTCTTGTGCTTTGTTGATTATTATTATTATCATTGGAATTCTATGTGTCTGTTTATTCATGTTTTAGGAATTGTCCGTTGGTTGTGCCTGTATAGTATAGTTCAAGTCTATGTGTCATTTGTTGTCTGTCTCTCAGTGTCGAGTCTGCGTCTTTGTGTAGTGATTTCTTGTTTCCTGTTTTATTGTGAAGGTCTACGTCTCATGTGAATGTGTTCAGTTTTACCTGTCTCGTCTCGTTAATTACTCCCAGCTGTGTCCACCACCTATGTGTAATCTCCCTGTGTTTCTCTGTGTGTATTTTAGTCGTGTCTTCTGTCATTGTAGTTGCTGGTCTGTCTGTGTATCCACCCTGCTTCATCTGTGTTTCCCTGCTGTCAACCGTCATCTGTTTCCGCTCGCTCTCATTCATGTTCAGATTCCTGTTCTGTAGTCAGTTTGTTCCCAGTATAGTTTAGTCTTTGCTCCGTTCGCCATTTGTCCATTTTATTTTGTGTTTAATAAACCACCCTCACACCTTTACAAGTGCCTGCGTTTGGATCCTCCTTTATTTCCTACATGGCTCATCTCCCTCGCTGTGACAGGATGCTAGGCGCAGTGTTGAGCTTTTGTTACCTAGTGGCTACACAAGCCAGGAAGTACCAACGACCGGATTTGGTGTGTGGTAGTAACAGGTAAATTAACTTTTTTTTTTAAAATTATTTGAATATATATGAGTGCTTGTGTATAAATACACAAACAATACACATATGCTTTAAATTGTGTAATTTAAGTGATCTAGGTAGCTCTGTTAACGCTAGAAATGTGTTTTGGAATTTGTATGTGCTTTGTCTCTAGGGGCCACTGTATATATTTATATATAAACATATATAAATAAAACCACAGCTTATATATTTTTTTACATTAGTAATTCCTGTGCAGAATTTTATATTATTGTTAATAATGAATTAATTAAAGCAACAAAACAACCTGAAGAGCTGGTTGGGAGCCGAAAGAGCTGGTTCTCTAAAAAGAGCCAGAAATCCCATGACTAACAGGCAGGCTATGCTTACAGGATGTGATGTTACATGTTATTATGTGATGTTATTGAAATCATCAGGAACAACGGGAGTGGTGATTTCTATAACTTCGTGTATATAATTTGTGTATTAATACATAATACCATTTCATTTATTTTAAAGGTTTATTTGCCAGACACAGAAACAGGCAAAATATAAAGTTCCAAAATGTATTGTGCTTGGAACGAATTTAAACGTGGCGATAGAGCCAGGTGCAGATGTGTGTCACAAGTTAATCTGGCTGTAGGCTATGGCACTCGGTCACAGGTGGAGCTAGTTGACTCGACTCCATTTGAGTGAACACAAAGTAAACTGCGCGCTTTAGTTGAGCAGCAAAAACACTGAAATTGGAGTAATAAAGCGTACGAGGGGAACGATTACGACGACAAGATTCTCCCAATCGTTTGCTCTTGCTGTCCTGTGAACAACATCGGTGTGGTGTTAACCGTTTTCTGTTTTCGCGGTAACCAGGTAAACTGAAAGCCTAGAAGGCAGCGGGTCCAGATGGCATCAGCTCAAGGGTCGTCAGGTCCTGCACAGACCAACTGTGTGGGGTGATGCAGCCCATCTTCAACCTGAGCCTGAGGCTGGGGAGAGTCCCACAGACTTCCACAGGCACAAACATCCTCCACTACAACCACTGAACATCCAAGGTATGGACATTGAGGCTGTGGACAGCTACAGGTACCTTGGTGTTCATCTGAACAATAAACTGGACTGGACTCATAATTCAGATGCTCTCTACAGGAAAGGGCAGAGCAGGCTGTACCTGCTGCGGAGACTCAGGTCGTTTGGAGTGAAGGACCCACTGCTGAAGACCTTCTATGACTCTGTGGTGGCCTCAGCCTCATCTTTTACGTAGTGGTCTGCTGGGGTGGCAGCATCTCTGCTGGGGACAGGAAGAGACTGAACAGGCTGATCCGGAGGGCCAGCTCTGTTCTAGGATGCCCTCTGGACCCAGTGGAGGTGGTGAGTGACAGGAGAATGGTGGCTAAGCTGTCATCCCTGTTGGACAACATCTCCCACCCCATGCAGGAGACTGTGAAGGCACTGAGCAGCTCCTTCAGTGACTGCGGCACCCACGGTGTGGGACGGAGAGACTCCGCAGGTCTTTCCTCCCCACTGCTGTCAGACTCTACAACAAAGACTTCAACTGATCAAACACACATCTACACATGTGCAATAACACTAAGTGCAATACTCTTTTCTGGCATCGCTGTATTATACTCAGTTGTATATAGCATTTGTATTCTATTGTATTTTATTTTATTCTATTGTGTACAGTATCTTATTCTTATCCTATTCCAGTGTTTTTCTAATTTTTGCTATGTAACTTTGCACTGTCCACTTTCTGCTGTAACAAAACAAATTTCCCATGTGTGGGACTAATAAAGGTTATCTTATCTTAAAAAGTGTTTTTTGCACGCCGCACAATAGATATGTTTTCTGTGATCCATTTTGTAATTCTAACTTTAGAATTTGTCTAAACTCTGTGTTGGGATAAAAAGTTAAAAGAACACAGCAGACTCTCAGGGATTCGGTTCACATTTATTTCAGCTTAAATACATCACAATAATCCAGATTTTTACAATAATGGCAAGAAATTATATATACTCAACGTCTTACATGCACAACATATACTGATGTTAATATACTATTGTGGTACTATGATCTACGTGCTACCAACTAAAAACAGACATGCACCTCTGAACTCATAAGACCATGCAACTATGTGACGTGTCCCTGATCTTAAACCAAAGATCCAAACAAAGTTGGATTCATAAAGTTCTTTTAAATCAGGTCTTGAGCTATAATATAAGTTATACCATATTAATAAATTACCAAAGAATGAGTAGTGTAAAAATGTAGGCAGGATTCATGCAGTGCTATCCACCGCAGTGATCGTGTATAGGTGCATCTTATAGTTCCTAAACCATGACTAATGTGTCATTGTCAGATAACTGTGGACTTATCAGTGGAAGTTTTGTCCCCATTTACATACATTTGTCCTACCTTAGTAGACATAAGTGGATGGTTCAGATGAACCCTTGCTTGGGTCTTTAGCTCCTTTTAAAAACCTCTTTATAAATATTATCAGGAAGATTAAGATACATTAGCAAACCTTGTGGTTAACTTATAGCTTTTGACTGGAATAAATAAATAAATATGTCCAAACACCTTGCAGGAGCTAAGCTTGGGCTTGCAGTCTGTACCAGGATAATATTCAGGGTGTTCGCTTTACACTTGGGAGAAGAATATTTTCTCCTGTTCTTGGTCTTTCATTCTGCTCCCAGTGCCTTTTGTTTGCATTTACAGATTACAACTTATCCAGACAACTAATGTGGATGCTCTCGAGGTTTTAACAAGGATCCTCCAAGTCTCTCGCTCAACGTGCTGAAGTGTCTACAGTGATCCCAGCCTCGATCGGGCAGATAACCAGCGGGGCCGTGTTCTTCCCAGTGTCATGTATGCAGGGGTTAAAGTACGGATACAGCGGCTCAGTGAAAGTGAGCCCGCTGTAAGTATAAATGTGAGTCTTTGCCTCTGTGTTGTAGAAGGACACCGAGCCTTCGTCATAGTCCAGGAATATACCGACTTTCTGAGGAATTTCTTTAAGGTGAAGGGTGACGGCGGGCCCAGCGCAGGCGCACAGGCTACCACCACTACGTCAGCATATCGCCCAGTAACCGTTGTCAGGGCAAATTGTGATGGCGCCCTTCCTGTTAATGGACTCCCGGGCCACCCCAAGATCCCAGTCTCTTTTTTTCTCCAACCTGAAACACAAAGAAGGACAAAATTTATGCTAAACTGCAGAGTAGGGCTTAATTTCTTTAGGTTGCTATTTAAATGATAATAAATTTTTACTGACAGTAAACACAACAGATATAAAACCAGAAGTGAACATCATGTAGCCACCAGGGGGCGCGAAGAGTTTATTTTCCTGCTTATTTAGATCATATACATTATACAGTCCTAGTCACAGGTTGTGTGTGTGTGTGATCATGTGTAATTTTCTTTGGTGTATTTTAATCCAAATCTCACTCTAAATAAAGCTGTTGTGTTCCACTTTGGATGATATTCACACTGATCACAACAGTTATTTATTTGATCCTTTTATCCTACCTGAACCACCCAGTAACGTTTCTCAGATGTGAAGCTTTGTTTTCCCAGCACAGCTACGCAGGAGTTGAACCTGCGGGGGTCGTCAGGTAGCGGGTTCCTCCACTGCTGGTAGCTCATGCTCACCTGTGGATTGCCACGATCACATTCATTCACAACAACTACTGATGCCATAATTGTCATTATTTTGCATCTTCCTGAGTTCTGGGCCACTAGTTTCCATCATTTTAGTTCCTGCATAATATCTGTCATCTATTAGCTGTTGTCTGTAATTCACAGACAACAGCTGTGAACATGACAAGACTTTGTTTAACTCTGAGCTCTTGTTAAGGTGTTACAGTCAGGAATCATGCAGCTGATAATTACAGCTCACCTTTTTATTATCCGGGGACAGGACCACCCAGCCAGCAGCAGTAGCAGGATCCAGAGTTACATCCACTGGAGACAGAAACAGGAAAAAAAACACATAAAAAGATTTGCTATTTCAGATTTATTCATATTTTTCAGGATTAAAGAAATAATATGAAAAAATAACCCTGTTGTTTTGAAGCATTGTTACTGATGTCACCTTTTTTGGCAACAGTGTATCTGTATTCTGAATCATGTACATGTATAAAGATTATTTTAATCAGTGTGTAGAGCCACTTTCTTTCTACTGACATCAGTAACAGTCTTTATTAGATATGGTGGTGACAAATTTTCAATCTTGTGTAATCCATATAATATAATCACAATATAAATATCATATCCATACACATACCTGCATATTTATTCATCTTGTTTACCTCTGCAAAAGATCAGAAAACAAACTGTCATTTTAGTTTCATTAAACATTAACGTAGAACAATTAAAATATTCACTAATATTTTAGCGAATGTTACAAGATTTATTTTTGGACCCTAAATGTATCACTAAAGTTAGTGATGTGCAGACTTATAGTGTAAAATATGATATAAATATATATGCAATACAAAAAG
Source organism: Oreochromis aureus (assembly GCF_013358895.1). Taxonomy (NCBI): domain Eukaryota; kingdom Metazoa; phylum Chordata; class Actinopteri; order Cichliformes; family Cichlidae; genus Oreochromis; species Oreochromis aureus. The sequence goes on from NC_052944.1 coordinate 33,782,690, forward strand.
TGGCAGGATTTTGATAAAACCAAAGGAACCGGTGATACAAAGAAAGTCTTGTGTTCTAAAATCAGAGACTATAATGTTATGTCATCATAAGTATTACACACCCTCTGCACACAGTTTCTTCTCCAGTTCCTGGCAGATGTCGACCAGTTTGGAGAAAGTTCTCCTCACAGTCCCCACGTAGCTGTCCGACTGGACTCTGACGTCAGCCCAGTGCTTGACGGACATCGGAGCGTTCAGACGTAAAAAGTTCTAAAACAGCATCAGTGACAGAAAGCAGACAGGCCGGTTTGTATTCATATCATATTACAATAGCTTTAGATGCTTTAAACTTGCTTGGCTGAGCAGAAATATTAAACATAAATACTGATTCTGACCTGCTGGAGTTGAACTGGGTTCTCAATGTGCTCCAGGAGGTGCAGCTCACTGCGTCTCTTCTGCAGCTCAATGATCTCCTGGCTGATCTCCTTGAGAAGCTCCTCTGCTCTCTTCTCAGCCACCTCCTGCTTCCGTTTGATCTCCTTGATGAGCAAAGCCTGGTTTCTCTCAATGGCACTTACCATCATTGTGGCAGCCTGAACGCTGGCCTGTATCTCTCTTTCTTTATTTCTCTGCAGATATGAAATGAGTTTAATTAATATGTGAAATATGTTAAAATGCACCACCTTTGTACTTTGCTACCCCTTCGTCAGTGAAATGCAAAACAAATTAAACTTAGGGAAAAACTGCTTATGAATGATGATTCTTATAAATATGCCCATAACTTCACACATTTCCCCCAAAAAGAGGACAAAACTTCAAAAAGAAGATGATCTCAGTGAGTTCATCCTGCAGTCCTCTGCTAACAGTTTATCTATTGTCCCAACCAACCTTCAGCTCTACTTTTCCATGTGTCTTTATGTCTACATGGTGAAGGTTTATTATATCAATAAAAACAACTAATAAAAGATCAAAAGAGCTCTTAAAACAGAGCCTCACTGCCATATATGAATTACTAAAGATGGAAAAATACTTTGCCTGAAGTAATCCTCTGTCTTTTAAATACAGTCTACATGAAGCAGTGCAACTCTGCTGTTTTTCTTCTGGTGTGAGTTTCTACAAACAAATCAGTTGAAGTTTTGTTTCTTAGAGAGCAAACAGGCCAAGAAATGTTCATGTCTGTAAATGATTAAAAAGCAATGCTCACTTTGCTCAGCTCCATTGACTGTTTGATCTCCTCGGTCTTTCTGATTCGGGTCTGGATCATCTGTTGATACTGCTCTTGGGTCTTCTTTATCTGAGTCTGCAGAGGTTGAAGTTGAAAACATGTGTTTTACATCTTGGATTATCTGGAGTTCCTTACAAGATAATCCATGAGCATCTTTATATTTAACCACTTCTTTCTCCCACCTTGATCTTATTGCTCCCCTTCTCTTCTTCAGACCTGTGTGGCTGTAGTGGAATGATGGGTCTCTTTGGTGGAACTGGTTTGAATCCTTTCATTTCCTTTAACAAGCTTTAAGATGATGATGTACATCTGATTAGTTTCAATCAAATGTGCTAAAACGTTGAAATAAAGCACTATAGTATAGTTACAGTCAACCGACCTTTGAAATTTTTCAGTGATTTCTTTTAAGGCCCAATTCACCCTGAGTTCAGGGCGACTTCTGAAGGATTCTTTGCACAGCGGACACTCTGACTTATGCGCCACATCCCAATAACGTTTGATGCACTCCAGGCAGAAATTGTGCCCACATGGTATAGAGACAGGGTTTTTGAAGCTGTACAAACAGATGCTGCACTGAAATTGCTCTTCAGTCAATGTGGAGGCCATGTTTCTGACAGAGAAATAACATTTTGTTACCCACACATGTTGAAATTCTTCTGTACACTGTGGGATTTAAACTCTTCAGATCAGATTGTAAAGATGCAGGTGTATAAATCTAGGTTTTAAAAAATCTAAATGGCAAACCAAGAAGACTAAAGAATATTTATAAATAATAATAATAATAAATAACATATTGTTACATTTTTATGAATCTAATGGATTTACCAGTAAAGAGATTTAAAAAAAAGGGCTATGAAAGAGGCAATAGAAGGAGATAATCTCAGACTTTTCATTGACTGAATTATTGACTACAATACTTTTCTTGTAGTCAAATTTAAAATCAAAGAAATGCTTCTGTGCCTCTATTTAAAAATATTGCTGTCAATATTTGGATCAAAAGTCAGTCTATCTTGAAGAAAAGGCAGCTGATGTCTTGTTTCATGTATTCTTATTCTCTACGCTGTCTGGTTGGTATAAATAATCACTTACTTGTTTAGGTCATGCAGGCAGACGGTCTTGAAAGACGTGATGAATGCAGAACGAATGTCCACAAAAACACGCTCGTGTCTCTAAAAAGTAAGACATGGTACAAAGTTCCTCCCACAGAGGAATTTCCCAACGAGTTATACCGGTTATTCTTGTTCTCCCTGTTACCTTTTCCTAGTATTTACTCTACATTTTAATTGCTGTTCACTGTTGCAAATGTTTTTGTCTGCAGTTATCAATTTAACTACAGATTAAATCCAAGCAATTAATAAATACAGGCAACGACAATGTGCGCTTTCTAGGCTGTTTGGTGCAGCAATAATCTACCTTCCTATTGGCTTATGTTTCCTTTTATGATGAACATGAAAAGGGTTCAAACAGAAAATATTTATTTATGGGCTACAAAAACTGGCCTAAATTCAGCAATATAAACTTAATTAGAGTATAAAAAACAATGCTTTGAGGGATCAGGTATATAATTCCTTAATGTAAATAATATAGTTTAAGACAAAACCCAAAGGAGGTCAATGGCACAGTCTCCAGAGCAGGGATGGGGAGTGAATTTTCCCACGGGGTCACATGAGAAGCTGGGACTGTTGTGAAGGGCCGCTGTCTATAAGCTTATTAGTGCAGACCTCCACAACTGTCCCAGCTTCTCATGTGACCCTGTGGGAAAATTCATATCCCCACCCCTGCCAGAGTCTTTGGACCCTGTTGTCAACTTTGTCCCTGTACTAAGCAGTTCAAGATTCAATAGCTTCAAAGCATTTATTGTCATGTGTACAAAGAAAAGCATTTCTCTGTGCAATGAAATTCTTTCTCTGCTGTCCAAACACAGATGCCGGTTAAAATGTACAAATAGAACTAGAACAATGAAAATACAAATAGTATCAATAAATAAATGGAGACAAAAATTGAAGTGTTAAATAGATTTGTGTGCAAAAGAGCTATGAGCTTAATATGCTGGTTTAATATGTAAGATGACGTTATGTGCAAAAATTATTATGTTATCTTATATTATCTTGGGCAGAGGGATGATTGTTGTGGTCTTGAAGCATGTGGGGACGGTACTCTGGCTGAGGGAGAGGTTGAAGACGGGAGTGAGAACATCAGCCAACTCATTAGCACATGCTTTAAGGACGTCTTGATGCATTCTCAATCATCCAGGAAAGTAAATCTCCAAAAGTTGAATCTGTTCATCTGGACGTAGCGTTTTGTTGCTTTAAGGACCCGTCCCGGGATGCTATCTGGTCCTGCTGCCTCAATGCATTGAGGTCATCTAGCAGACTGCCTGCAGAGCTGATGGTGCTGATGGCAACCCTAAACTCTGTGATGTGCTGCAAGCCTTGCCACATCCACCTGGGGTCAGCAGAAGAATAGAAGCCATCCAGCTTCTCTCTGTACTGCCTCTTGGCCGCTGTAATGGCCTTCCTCAGTCCATACCTCGCAGCTTTTTACTCCGTCTCATTGCCTGATTTAAATGCGAGAGACCGAGTACGCAGCATGCGTCGTACCTGACTGCTGATCCAGTCAACTGGGGAACTTTCTGATGTGTGGGGTGGGCACTATATTGTCAACACAGGTGCTGATGTGCTCGGTCACATATTCAGCATAGTCCTGTATAGTGACAGAGCAGATCTCCTTGGTGGCTGCAGTTTGAAACACATCCCAGTCTGTTTGGGCAGTCCTGTAGGATGCTCTCAGACTCTGTGGTCCACAGTTTAACAGGTGTGATGACAGGGTTCGATTGTTTCAGTTTCTGTCTGTAAGCCAGGTACATGAACAGAGAGATGTAGTCAGACTGTCCAAAGTGGGGATGTGGTGCAGCCCTGTATGCACCGTGTATGTTGCTGTAGACATGATCCAGGGTGTTAAGTAATGTTGCTGTGAGATGCCACAAATCATAAAATCTTTCATTGTTAAATTTGTAGTAATTTAAATCTGTAAACAGAGTAATTCATTCGAGGAAGCTCTGTGTCACAGACGCCTTGATGAACACACCCATGGTTGTTGGGATGAATCATTCCCAGGTCAGAGCTGGATTGTTCTAATCCATCCTATGTGACACATAGCCAGCTAAAAATATGCAGGAATGCTTTTCAGGTCATTTACAGTAATTGCATCAGGTACTGGCATATCGGTATAAACACACCCAAATAAAGACAATAAACACCATCAGCAGCCAGCACACAGACTGGCTCCCTGATACCACCATCTGTTAAAGCTTCAATTATTCCTAGTTTATGTAGAAGAAGAAATGAAAAGGTCTATGGATGTATATCTGCCAAAGCAAATACTGAACTCCAAATAAGTGATTCTTTTGTTTTCCACACACTACAGGTGCTACAGCTCCTGCTTCTGTTACAAATATCACTGTTCCTACTCTGCTCTGTTTTGTTTCACTGGTTCACACTCATAGTGTGTCATCACTCATTCAGGTTCCCGCTGGACGCGTCCTGTTTAACCTTTCATCTGAATGCCACACCAAACTCACGTGTTTCACACTTCCAGTACAATAAGTAGTAATTCTATTGTTCTTGCTTGTTCTCTGCACGAGCGTTGCCAATATGCTCGTGTGTAAACTTGGCACGATGTCACAGCATTGCACTTTGAACTAGGAAGGTGCAGGTGATTTTTACAATGACAATTTTGGTTTCCAGTAATTTCTAAAACGGTTGCCCCATTCTGTTTTGGATTACTGTAATGCTTTCTTGTCGAACTTGAACACCCCCCTTTTCAACGCTTTTATGGAGCGCAGACATGGAGGCCTCATCAAGCCAAGACTCTGCTATTATTTATACTTGCAGGCCACTGATCTCATGTGCACTGAAGAGCTGTTTCATGATCTGCGAGGGTAGATCATGTGGACCCAAGTCAGGCTCTGACTACTGACTTAGTGTGAGAGAGCTTTATCTACAGTGGGAGGAAAAATACAAACAAAAACAGAGAGTGGAAGTGACTTAAACTGGGAAAAACCTAAACTGGGAAAGCTAACAAGAAACATGCAACCTGAGACAAGGAACCAGAAAAAACCTGAAACACAGCACATGACAAGAAGGTGTACCAGGAACCAACAGAGAACGACACAGGGCTTGAATAGGCAGGAAAACTAGAGGATGGGGAACAGGTGGGACAAATTAGACGTAAGGAGACAAATGAAACAATCAAAATACACTGATGTAGGACAAGGACTTTCAAAGTAAAACAGGACACAGACTTGCAAAGACACAGACTTTACACAGAGATGTGGAAACATGACAGGCTCTGGAACAGAGGGAACATAAAGCACAGAGACAAAAGTAACTAGACGTGGAGCACAGGAAGACATAAAGGCAGAAAACTAAGACTAAGCATACAACACACGGAGAACAGAATTAAACCTTCACTAAGAACACAGGGGAGGCAGAGAAACACAACAGAAGCCTAGAAACCAGGAACTATAAATATAATACAAACAGAAAATCATAATTCAAAGAGCATAACTTAAACCCAAAACTCAGACACTGAGTGACCAGACCCAGTGCTGTGACAAGGACACTGTTTGAGCAAGGACTCAAAGAGACCAATTATAGGAGCGACAATCTCTGACCTGAGGAGGGGGCCTGAGGGTACATATTTCACCAATTTGCAATACTGTGATTGCAGCCATTCCTTAACTCTGTGGATGGCTATTGATCAATAATCAATTCAATTTGCATATCAACGATCATGAAACTTAGCTTGTGTCTCATTGTTGGGCAATGGTGCTGGTTTTGCTCATTATGCAGCTTGACTGTTTAGAAAGTTGGGAAACCTGCAGTCAGCTGAGACAGTATCTTACTGTAATTCAGAGTGTGGATCATTACGGTAAGATCATGTAAAAGAGATGACAGGTGAAACTGCTAGTGCAAAACTTCCTGGTATCTTTTGTTAATCAGCTCTTCACATGCTATCTATAAATATACTGAACGGTGCTGTGGGTATAACAGACTGGTAAAGAGGGCCAGCTCTGTGTTGGCCAGTCCCCTAGACTCCAAAGAGGAGGTGGGTGAGAGGAGGATGTTAGCCAAGCAAAGATTCATTATGGACAACACTGCTAACCCCCTGCACGATACTGTGGAGGCCCTGAGCAGCTCCTTCAACAACAGACTCTTCCTGGCACTGTGTAGGAGACAGGCTCTTTATTCCTGCCTGTCTGGTTTGGCTCCTCCTTACGCTCACCAGACAAAACATGACAGACATGCTCACCAAATCCTTGATGAGAAGGAAGAATGAGGCTTTGGGAATTTAGGCCACGTAATGAAAACAGTGATAAACATAAGGATTAGCTCATGTAGACGTCAAAGTTCACTTCCAGTTGGATGACACAGTTTTATTTGTTTGAGTTATTAAGCATTCATTTGTCAGTTTTTAGTGAAGTTTTATTTGGCTTAGTTGACTTACTTCCCTTACAACTACCAGAAAAAAAATCACAGTTTGGTGTTAAAGTACTTCCTGGTCCTCTGAAAGGCCTAAAGTGAAACTCCACACGTGTTCCCCTGATCCCAAACACAGCTGTGAGGAACGATAACAGAATGATAAATCATCTTGTAAATGTTTTCTCACGTGGCTGTTACGCCCATGTTTTTAGCCTTGCTAACTGTTCCTGTTGTGCTGCTCACAAATATGCAAACCTGAGTGTAACACATTTAAATATAAAGTCTGGAATTCTCTGGATTCAACACACTAACAAACTATTTCTTTGTTGATTTTCAAAGCAGATTAATCTGACATAACAAACAATATACCATCTCCATTCTGGATTTAAGGAGTTCAACCTGCCTGCTTTGTTAAGAAAGCTATTATGATAACTTCAAATATTCCAGTCTCAACTAGTTTGGGTCAAGTTAATGGTTGATATGACTCCAAACACTGAGGCGTCCTCCCTAACTGATGTGAAAAGCACCTGATAAAATACAGAACAGATTTTTTGAGTTAAATTAAGAAAAGTCTTCATAAAAGTGATGCCTGTGAAACCAATTCAAACCTGCTTCCTGTCAACATTATGCCAGTGTGATTGCGTAAAAGGAAGCAACGATTCAATATTAATAACTATAAATTATAAAAAAAGGAAACCCAGAATGGACAAAAACATGCAAGTAGATAAAAAGGGATTTTACATGATTAAAACAACTGACATGGAAAAAGAGACACGACAAAGTACTTTCATTATTATTATACATCTATATTTATGTTCATCAAAGAAGAAACACAAGAAAAACAAAAGCAAACACTCTTCCATCACTTTGGAAGCGAGTATTTGTCCCAAAATGAATAATGTTGGACTCTGTGGATAAAAGTCAGTAGACGGAATTTAGAAAACATAATAAGTGTCTCAGTCTCATCAGAGAAAGAGCTAAAATATTGTATTTACTTCTTTCTAATCAAAATCATAAATTAGATCACTGGACTCAAATGTTACTGAACCTCTTCTGAAAGTTCACAACTGCATTACAAAAAAAAATGATAGCATATAGTCAAAGTCAAATTTCTTTATATAGCACATTTACAACAACAACCGTTGACCAAGGTGCTGTACAATTAAGATAATTAAAAAAATAAAAACATAGGGAGATATGATAAGAGTTAAGAAAAAGAATCATAAAATTAGAAGATTTGAGTGAGAAATAAGATAAATAAAAGTAATACAAACTCATTCTGATTTAAAAGCCAAGGAATAAAAGTGGGTTTTCAAACATATGATACAGCAAATGAACAACAATCAACTACATATTCTTACTAGATGACGTCAACATGTTTTAATGAGTGAATGAGTCACAGCTCATTGTTGATGACTTAACAAAAATAAAAACACATTCCTCTGAAGATGGTCAGGTACAAGTACTGAAAGTGAACAAGCATGAATGAAGAAACAGCCAAGAAACAAAAAAACAAAAACAACAACATTTATTTTTCACTTCCCGTTTTACACTTTCAAGTAAAAGATCCATGCAGGATCAGTCCCCTTCCTCCTGACATGTAAGTAGAACTGAAGTCTCTCTCACAGGTTGAGACAGTGGTTCCCAAACTTTTTTTGCTAGCCCCCCCTTTGTTTTACAAGAAAAATGTGGATTTGAATGCACCAGGGTAAGTGCAGCCACTCAGACTCTACTCAATGTGGTCATAGAAACAGGTGCAGATGTGTCACAAGTTAATCTAGTAGTAGGCAGGCTATGGCACTTGGCCACAGGTGGCAGTAGTGGACTGACCTCCATTGGAGACTGCTCCAGCTGCTATGTGATAGTCAGTAGATCTGCTACAAATTGCAGATCATATGCAAGTTTTGGAAATTACATTATGAATATTCCTAACATAGCTTTAAAACCAAGAAATTCTAACTCTCCCCTACACTCAAAAACAGATGACACACCAACTGACACACCTGAGTCACTCACTTTCTTAAATCCACTCACTCTCACTGGCTCTGTTTATTACTAATCACTGTGTAACTGCTGTAAATTCATAGTAACTGCAATGTCCCTACAAATGTTTATTATATTAACCCCAATTATACAGACTGTATATGACTACCAACTCTCTCCAGCCATGAATTACCTTTATTGGCTGAAAATGTTCATTTCCAGAGAAAAGACACAGGCAGTGGTGATGGGTCGGTCGCAAACGAAACGGCTCTTAGAGCCGACTCTTTGAAGTGAACGACGTGAGCCGTGGGGTTTCTTTTCTTTCTCTCACCCTCTCTCTCACACTTTTTTTCCGCTTCACTCCGCATGCGAGCCTTGTGCTTTGTGCTGGGGGGGGGGGGGGAGATTCAGAAAGTTTATTCATGCAGGCCCATATGACAAGAATTTGGATCTTCTTTTTGTTTCATATTTTAATTTATATTTAATTGTGTTGTGGTTTGCAGTGCTTTGTGCTGTTTCACTTTAAATTTGTTTAAAAGGAAAAAGCTGAAAATTTAAATAGTTAAAAGTTGAAATGTAAATAGTTGGTTTTTGTATTATATGATTTATTTATTACATTTTATGTGGAGTGAATAAAAAAAAAGTATATTTACGGTGGCCCCTAGAGACAAAGCACGTACAAACTCCAAAACACGTAAAAACTCTGAAGCACATACAAAAGACAACAGAGGATGTGTCACGGTTCTGGGTTGGTTCGACCATGTCAGGGTTTCTGGGTCGTTGACCCAGTATTTTTAGTTCATGTTCACAGTTTATCTTCTGCCTGTTTCACTTCCTGTTTTATTGTGTTAGCCTTGGTCTGTGTGCATTATGTTCAGTCCTCGTCCCATGTACCATTAGTTCATTATGCTCAGCTGTGTACTCATCAGTTTCTAATCATTGTCATCATTCAACCTGTGTATTTAAGCTCCTCGGTTTCACCAGTTCTTTGTCGTGTCATTGATGTTAATGTGGATGTTGTCACTACTGTCCAGTCCTTGCGTTTGCCTTTCAGTTCAGTTATTCAGTTAGTCAGCCATCTCCTGTTCTTGCCATTTGTCCCTCACAATAAACACCTTGAACCTTCACCATGAGTCCTGCGTTTGAGTCCTCTACTCCACCTCCACTCAGCAAACCTGACAGACCAAGCATTTTGAGTTTATTATGTTTTGGTTTATTTTCAAATGATCGTTTTGTTACTCTTGTGCTTTGTTGATTATTATTATTATCATTGGAATTCTATATGTCTGTTTATTCATGTTTTAGGAATTGTCCGTTGGTTGTGCCTGTATAGTATAGTTCAAGTCTATGTGTCATTTGTTGTCTGTCTCTCAGTGTTGAGTCTGCGTCTTTGTGTAGTGATTTCTTGTTTCCTGTTTTATTGTGAAGGTCTACGTCTCATGTGAATGTGTTCAGTTTTACCTGTCTCGTCTCGTTAATTACTCCCAGCTGTGTCCACCACCTATGTGTAATCTCCCTGTGTTTCTCTGTGTGTATTTTAGTCGTGTCTTCTGTCATTGTAGTTGCTGGTCCGTCTGTGTATCCACCCTGCTTCATCTGTGTTTCCCTGCTGTCAACCGTCATCTGTTTCCGTTCGCTCTCATTCATGTTCAGGTTCCTGTTCTGTAGTCAGTTTGTTCCCAGTATAGTTTAGTCTTTGCTCCGTTCGCCATTTGTCCATTTTATTTTGTGTTTAATAAACCACCCTCACACCGTTACAAGTGCCTGCGTTTGGATCCTCCTTTATTTCCTACACGGCTCATCTCCCTCGCTGTGACAGGATGCTAGGCGCAGTGTTGAGCTTTGTTACCTAGTGGCTACACAAGCCAGGAAGTACCAACGACCGGATTTGGTGTGTGGTAGTAACAGGTAAATTAACATTTTTTTTTTAAATTATTTGAATATATATGAGTGCTTGTGTATAAATACACAAACAATACACATATGCTTTAAATTGTGTAATTTAAGTGATCTAGGTAGCTCTGTTAACGCTAGAAATGTGTTTTGGAATTTGTATGTGCTTTGTCTCTAGGGGCCACCGTATATATTTATATATAAACATATATATAAATAAAACCACAGTTTATGTATTTTTTTTACATTAGTAATTCCTGTGCAGAATTTGATATTATTGTTAATAATGAATTAATTAAAGCAACAAAACAACCTGAAGAGCCGGTTGGGAGCCGAAAGAGCTGGTTCTCTAAAAAGAGCCGGAAATCCCATGACTAACAGGCAGACTATGCTTACAGGATGTGATGTTACATGTTATTATGTGATGTTATTGAAATCATCAGGAATAACGGGAGTGGTGATTTCTATAACTTTGTGTATATAATTTGGCATTTCTTAATGATGTAGGCCAAAAATAAATACATAATACCATTTCATTTATTTGAAAAGTTTATTTGCAAGACACAGAAACAGACAAAATATAAAGTTCCAAAATGTATTGTGCTCGGAACGAATTTAAACGTGGCGATAGAGCTAGGTGAAGATGTGTGTCACAAGTTAATCTGGCTGTAGGCTATGGCACTCGGTCACAGGTGGAGCTAGTTGACTCGACTCCATTTGAGTGAACACAAAGTAAACTGCGCGCTTTAGTTGAGCGGCAAAAACACTGAAATCGGAGTAATGAAGCGTACGAGGGGAACGATTACGACGACAAGATTCTCCCAATCGTTTGCTCTTGCTGTCCTGTGAACAACATCGGCGTGGTGTTAACTGTTTGCTGTTTTCGCGGTAACCAGGTAAACTGAAAGCCTAGAAGGCAGCGGGTCCAGATGGCATCAGCTCAAGGGTCGTCAGGTCCTGCACAGACCAACTGTGTGGGGTGATGGAGCCCATCTTCAACCTGAGCCTGAGGCTGGGGAGAGTCCCACAGACATCCACAGGCACAAATATCCTCCACTACAACCACTGAACATCCAAGGTATGGACATTGAGGCTGTGGACAGCTACAGGTACCTTGGTGTTCATCTGAACAATAAACTGGACTGGACTCATAATTCAGATGCTCTCTACAGGAAAGGGCAGAGCAGGCTGTACCTGCTGCGGAGACTCAGGTCGTTTGGAGTGAAGGACCCACTGCTGAAGACCTTCTATGACTCTGTGGTGGCCTCAGCCTCATCTTTTACGTAGTGGTCTGCTGGGGTGGCAGCATCTCTGCTGGGGACAGGAAGAGACTGAACAGGCTGATCCGGAGGGCCAGCTCTGTTCTAGGATGCCCTCTGGACCCAGTGGAGGTGGTGAGTGACAGGAGAATGGTGGCTAAGCTGTCATCCCTGTTGGACAACATCTCCCACCCCATGCAGGAGACTGTGACAGCACTGAGCAGCTCCTTCAGTGGCTGCGGCACCCACGGTGTGGGACGGAGAGACTCCGCAGGTCTTTCCTCCCCACTGCTGTCAGACTCTACAACAAAGACTTCAACTGATCAAACACATCTACACATGTGCAATAACACTAAGTGCAATACTCGTTTCTGGCATCGCTGTATTATACTCAGTTGTATATAGCATTTGTATTCTATTGTATAAAGTATTTTATTTTATTCTATTGTGTACAGTATCTTATTCTTATCCTATTCCAGTGTTTTTCTAATTTTTGCTATGTAACTTTGCACTGTCCACTTTCTGCTGTAACAAAACAAATTTCCCATGTGTGGGACTAATAAAGGTTATCTTATCTTAAAAGTGTTTTTGCACTCCGCACAATAGATATGTTTTCTGTGATCCATTTTGTAATTCTAACTTTAGAATTTGTCTAAACTCTGTGTTGGGATAAAAGTTAAAAGAACACAGCAGACTCTCAGGGATTCGGTTCACATTTATTTCAGCTTAAATACATCACAATAATCCAAATTTTTACAATAATGGCAAGAAATTATATATACTCAACGTCTTACATGCACAACATATACTGATGTTAATATACTATTGTGGTACTATGATCTACGTGCTACCAACTAAAAACAGACATGCACCTCTGAACTCATAAGACCATGCAACTATGTGACGTGTCCCTGATCTTAAACCAAAGATCCAAACAAAGTTGGATTCATAAAGTTCTTTTAAATCAGGTCTTGAGCTATAATATAAGTTATACCATATTAATAAATTACCAAAGAATGAGTAGTGTAAAAATGTAGGCAGGATTCATGCAGTGCTATCCACCGCAGTGATCGTGTATAGGTGCATCTTATAGTTCCTAAACCATCACTAATGTGTCATTGTCAGATAACTGTGGACTTATCAGTGGAAGTTTTATCCCCATTTTCATACATTTGTCCTACCTTAGTAGACATAAGTGGATGGTTCAGATGAACCCTTGCTTGGGTCTTTAGCTCTTTTTAAAAACCTCTTTATAAATATTATCAGGAAGATTAAGAGACAATAGCAAACCTTGTGGTTAACTTATAGCTTTTGACTGGAATAAATAAATAAATATGTCCAAACACCTTGCAGGAGCTAAGCTTGGGCTTGCAGTCTGTATCAGGATAATATTCAGGCTTTACACTTGGGAGAAGAATATTTTCTCCTGTTCTTGGTCTTTCATTCTGCTCCCAGTGCCTTTTGTTTGCATTTACAGATTACAACTTATCCAAACAATGAATGTGGATACTCTCGAGGTTTTAACAAGGATCCTCCGAGTCTCTCGCTCAACGTGCCGAAGTGTCTACAGTGATCCCAGCCTCGATCGGGCAGATAACCAGCGGGGCCGTGTTCTTCCCGGTGTCATGTATGCAGGGGTTAAAGTACGGATACAGCGGCTCAGTGAAAGTGAGCCGCTGTAAGTATAAATGTGAGTCTTTGCCTCTGTGTTGTAGAAGGACACCGAGCCTTCGTCATAGTCCAGGAATATACCAACTTTCTGAGGAATTTCTTTAAGGTGAAGAGTGACGGCGGGCCCAGCGCAGGCGCACAGGCTACCACCGTTACGTCAGCATATCGCCCGGTAACCATTGTCAGGGCAAATTGTGATGGCGCCCTTCCTGTTGATGGACTCCCGGGCCACCCCAAGATCCCAGTCTCTTTTTTTCTCCAACCTGAAACACAAAGAAGGACAAAATTTATGCTAAACTGCAGAGTAGGACTTAATTTCTTTAGGTTGCTATTTAAATGATAATAAATTTTTACTGACACTAAACACAACAGATATAAAATCAGAAGTGAACATCATGTAGCCACCAGGGGGCGCGAAGAGTTTATTTTCCTGCTTATTTAGATCATATACATTATACAGTCCTAGTCACAGGTTGTGTGTGTGTGTGATCATGTGTAATTTTCTTTGGTGTATTTTAATCCAAATCTCACTCTAAATAAAGCTGTTGTGTTCCACTTTGGATGATATTCACACTGATCACAACAGTTATTTATTTGATCCTTTTATCCTACCTGAACCACCCAGTAACGTTTCCCAGATGTGAAGCTTTGTTTTCCCAGCACACAGCTACGCAGGAGTTGAACCCTGCGGGGTCGTCAGGTAGCGGGTTCCTCCACTGCTGGTAGCTCATGCTCACCTGTGGATTGCCACGATCACATTCATTCACAACAACTACTGATGCCATAATTGTCATTATTTTGCATCTTCCTGAGTTCTGGGCCACTAGTTTCCATCATTTTAGTTCCTGCATAATATCTGTCATCTATTAGCTGTTGTCTGTAATTCACAGACAACAGCTGTGAACATGACAAGACTTTGTTTAACTCTGAGCTCTTGTTAAGGTGTTACAGTCAGGAATCATGCAGCTGATAATTACAGCTCACCTTTTTATTATCCGGGGACAGGACCACCCAGCCAGCAGCAGTAGCAGGATCCAGAGTTACATCCACTGGAGACAGAAACAGGAAAAAAAAACACAAAAAGATTTGCTATTTCAGATTTATTCATATTTTTCAGGATTAAAGAAATAATATGAAAAAATAACCCTGTTGTTTTGAAGCATTGTTACTGAAGTCACCTTTTTTGGCAACAGTGTATCTGTATTCTGAATCATGTACATGTATAAAGATTATTTAATTCAGTGTGTAGAGCCACTTTCTTTCTACTGACATCAGTAACAGTCTTTATTAGATATGGTGGTGACAAATTTTCAATCTTGTGTAATCCATATAATATAATCACAATATAAATATCATATCCATACACATACCTGCATATTTATTCATCTTGTTTACCTCTGCAAAAGATCAGAAAAGAAACTGTGTCATTTCAGTTTCATTAAACATTAACGTAGAACAATTAAAATATTCACTAATATTTTAGCGAATGTTACAAGATTTATTTTTGGACCCTAAGTGTATCACTAAAGTTAGTTATGTGCAGACCTATAGTGTAAAATATGATATAAATATATATGCAATACAAAAAGTGGCAGGATTTTGATAAAACCAAAGGAACCGGTGATGCAAAGAAAGTCTTGTGTTCTAAAATCAGAGACTATAATGTTATGTCATCATAAGTATTACAGACCCTCTGCACACAGTTTCCTCTCCAGTTCCTGGCAGATGTCGACCAGTTTGGAGAAAGTTCTCCTCACAGACCCCACGTAGCTGTCCGACTGGACTCTGACGTCAGCCCAGTGCTTGACAGACATCGGAGCGTTCAGACGTAAAAAGTTCTAAAACAGCATCAGTGACAGAAAGCAGTCAGGCCAGTTTGTATTCATATCATATTACAATAGCTTTAGATGCTTTAAACTTGCTTGGCTGAGCAGAAATATTAAACATAAATACTGATTCTGACCTCTTCTGCAGCTCAATGATCTCCTGGCTGATCTCCTTGAGAAGCTCCTCTGCTCTCTTCTCAGCCACCTCCTGCTTCCGTTCGATCTCCTTGATGAGCAAAGCCTGGTTTCTCTCAATGGCACTTACCATCATTGTGGCAGCCTGAACGCTGGCCTGTATCTCTCTTTCTTTATTTCTCTGCAGATATGAAATGAGTTTAATTAATATGTGAAATATGTTAAAATGCACCACCTTTGTACTTTGCTACCCCGTCTTCAATGAAATGCAAAACAAATTAAACTTAGGGAAAAACTGCTTATGTATGATCATTGTTATTAATATGCCCATAACTTCACACATTTCCCCCAAAAAGAGGACAAAACTTCAAAAAGAAGATGATCTCAGTGAGTTCATCCTGCAGTCCTCTGCTAACAGTTTATCCATTGTCCCAACCAACCTTCAGCTCTACTTTTCCATGTGTCTTTATGTCTACATGATGAAGGTTTATTATATCAATAAAAACAACTAATAAAAGATCAAAAGAGCTCTTAAAACAGAGCTTCACTGCCATATATAAATTACAGCTGATGGAAAAATACTTTGCCTGAAGTAATCCTGACTTTAGAAGATATGCAAGGATTTTAGCTTTTGAGTTTCTATAATTAGTCTGCCCTGTAATCAGAGTCTTTTGTGCACATGGTTACTTAAGTCTACATGCATATAATAGCAGGATAAACTGCAAATAAAAGCCAAAAGTGGATTCCAGGCTTGAAAAGTGAAGCTAATGCATTTTTTAAATGACCAGCAGGGGGAGTCTCCTCTGTCTTTTAAATACAGTCTACATGAAGCAGTGCAACACTGCTGTTTTTCTTCTGGTGTGAGCTTCTACAAACAAATTAGTTGAAGTTTTGTTTCTTAGAGAGCAAACAGGCCAAGAAATGTTCATGTCTGTAAATGATTAAAAAGCAATGCTCACTTTGCTCAGCTCCATTGACTGTTTGATCTCCTCGGTCTTTCTGATTCGGGTCTGGATCATCTGTTGATACTGCTCTTGGGTCTTCTTTATCTGAGTCTGCAGAGGTTGAAGTTGAAAACATGTGTTTTACATCTTGGAATATCTGGAGTTCCTTACAAAATAATCCATGAGCATCTTTATATTTAACCACTTCTTTCTCCCACCTTGATCTTATTGCTCCCCTTCTCTTCTTCAGACCTGTGTGGCTGTAGTGGAATGATGGGTCTCTTTGGTGGAACTGGTTTGAATCCTGGCATTTCCTTTAACAAGCTTTGAGATGATGATGTACATCTGATTAGCTTCAATCAAATGTGCTAAAACGTTGAAATAAAGACTATAGTATAGTTACAATTAACCGACCTATGAAATTTTTCAGTGATTTCTTTTAAGGCCCAATTCACCCTGAGTTCAGGGCGACTTCTGAAGGATTCTTTGCACAGCGGACACTCTGACTTATGCGCCACATCCCAATAACGTTTGATGCACTCCAGGCAGAAATTGTGCCCACATGGGATAGAGACAGGGTTTTTGAAGCTGTACAAACAGATGCTGCACTGAAATTGCTCTTCAGTCAATGTGGAGGCCATGTTTCTGACAGAGAAATAACATTTTGTTACCCACACATGTTGAAATTCTTCTGTACACTGTGGGATTTAAACTCTTCAGGTCAGATTGTAAAGATGCAGGTGTATAAATCTAGGTTTTAAAAAATCTAAATGGCAAACCAAGAAGACTAAAGAATATTTATAAATAATAATAATAATAAATAACATATTGTTACATTTTTATGAATCTAATGGATTTACCAGTAAAGAGATAAAAAAAAAGGGCTATGAAAGAGGCAATAGAAGGAGATAATCTCAGACTTTTCATTGACTGAATTATTGACTACAATACTTTTCTTGTAGTCAAATTTAAAATCAAAGAAATGCTTCTGTGCCTCTATTTAAAAATATTGCTGTCAATATTTGGATCAAAAGTCAGTCTATCTTGAAGAAAAGGCAGCTGATGTCTTGTTTCATGTATTCTTATTCTCTACGCTGTCTGGTTGGTATAAATAATCACTTACTTGTTTAGGTCATGCAGGCAGACGGTCTTGAAAGACGTGATGAATGCAGAACGAATGTCCACAAAAACACGCTCGTGTCTCTAAAAAGTAAGACACGGTACAAAGTTCCTCCCACAGAGGAATTTCCCAACGAGTTATACCGGTTATTCTTGTTCTCCCTGTTAGCTTTTCCTAGTATTTACTCTACATTTTAATTGCTGTT
This sequence comes from Oreochromis aureus, assembly GCF_013358895.1. NCBI lineage: Eukaryota > Metazoa > Chordata > Actinopteri > Cichliformes > Cichlidae > Oreochromis > Oreochromis aureus. The sequence continues at coordinate 33,800,413 of NC_052944.1, forward strand.
CACTGTTGCAAATGTTTTTGTATGTAGTTATCAATTTAACTACAGATTAAATCCAAGCAATTAATAAATACAGGCTGGGAATGGTGCAGAAATAATCTACCTTCCTATTGGCTTTCATTGGACATACGTTTCCTTTTATGATGAACATGAAAAGGGTTCAAACAGAAAATATTTATTTATGGGCTACAAAAACTGGCCTAAATTCAGCAATATAAACTTAATTAGAGTATAAAAAACAATGCTTTGAGGGATCAGGTATATAATTCCTTAATGTAAATAATATAGTTTAAGACAAAACCCAAAGGAGGTCAATGGCACAGTCTCCAGAGCAGGGATGGGGAGTGAATTTTCCCACGGGGTCACATGAGAAGCTGGGACTGTTGTGGAGGGCCGCTGTCTATAAGCTTATTAGTGCAGACCTCCACAACTGTCCCAGCTTCTCATGTGACCCCGTGGGAAAATTCACTCCCCACCCCTGCCAGAGTCTTTGGACCCTGTTGTCAACTTTGTCCCTGTACTAAGCAGATCAAGATTCAAGAGCTTCAAAGCGTTTATTGTCATGTGTACAAAGAAAAGCATTTCTCTGTGCAATGAAATTCTTTCTCTGCTGTCCAAACACAGACGCCGGTTAAAATGTACAAATAGAACTAGAACAATGAAAATACAAATAGTATAAATAAATAAATGGAGACAAAAATTGAAGTGTTAAATAGATTTGTGTGCAAAAGAGCTATGAGCTTAATATGCTAGTTTAATATGTAAGATGACCTTATGTGCAAAAATTATTATGTTATCTTATATTATCTTGGGCAGAGGGATGATGGTTGTGGTCTTGAAGCATGTGGGGACGGTACTCCGGCTGAGGGAGAGGTTGAAGACGGGAGTGAGAACATCAGCCAACTTGTTAGCACACGCTTTAAGGACCCGTCCCGGGATGCTATCTGGTCCTGCTGCCTCAATACATTGAGGTCATCTAGCAGACTGCCTGCAGAGCTGATGGTGCTGATGGCGACCCTAAACTCTGTGATGTGCCACATCTGCCCAGGATCAGCAGAAGAATAGAAGCCATCCAGCTTCTCTCTGTACTGCCTCTTGGCCGCTGTAATGGCCTTCCTCAGTCCATACCTCGCAGCTTTGTACTCCGTCTCATTGCCTGATCTAAATGTGAGAGACCGAGTATGTAGCATGTGTCGTACCTGACTGCTGATCCAGTCAACTGGGGAACTTTCTGATGTGTGGGGTGGGCACTATATTGTCAACACAGGTGCTGATGTACTCGGTCACATATTCAGCATAGTCCTGTATAGTGACAGAGCAGATCTCCTTGGTGGCTGCAGTTTGAAACACATCCCAGTCTGTTTGGGCAGTCCTGTAGGATGCTCTCAGACTCTGTGGTCCACAGTTTAACAGGTGTGATGACAGGGTTCGATTGTTTCAGTTTCTGTCTGTAAGCCGGGTACATGAACAGAGAGATGTAGTCAGACTGTCCAAAGTGGGGATGTGGTGCAGCCCTGTATGCACCGTGTATGTTGCTGTAGACATGATCCAGGGTGTTAAGTAATGTTGCTGCGAGATGCCACAAATCGTAAAATCTTTCATTGTTAAGTTTGTAGTAATTTAAATCTGTAAACAGAGTAATTCATTCGAGGAAGCTCTGTGTCACAGACGCCTTGATGAACACACCCATGGTTGTTGGGATGAATCATTCCCAGGTCAGAGCTGGATTGTTCTAATCCATCCTATGTGACACATAGTCAGCTAAAAATATGCAGGAATGTTTTTCAGGTCATTTACAGTAATTGCATCAGGTACTGGCATATCGGTATAAACACACCCAAATAAAGACAATAAACACCATCAGCAGCCAGCACACAGACTGGCTCCCTGATACCACCATCTGTTAAAGCTTCAATTATTCCTAGTTTATGTAGAAGAAGAAATGAAAAGGTCTATGGATGTATATCTGCCAAAGCAAATACTGAACTCCAAATAAGTGATTCTTTTGTTTTCCACACACTACAGGTGCTACAGCTCCTGCTTCTGTTACAAATATCACTGTTCCTACTCTGCTCTGTTTTGTTTCACTGGTTCACACTCATAGTGTGTCATCACTCATTCAGGTTCCCGCTGGACGCATCCTGTTTAACCTTTCATGTGAATGCCACACCAAACTCACGTGTTTCACACTTCCAGTACAATAAGTAGTAATTCTATTGTTCTTGCTTGTTCTCTGCACGAGTGTTGCCAATATGCTTGTGTGTAAACTTGGCACGCTGTCACAGCATTGCACTTTGAACTAGGAAGCTGCAGGTCATTTTTACAATGACAACTTTGGTTTCCAGTAATTTCTAAAACAGTTACTCCATTCTGTTTTGCATCACTGTAATGCTTTCTTGTCGAACTTGAACACCCCCCTTTTCAACGCTTTTATGGAGCGCAGACATGGAGGCCTCATCAAGCCAAGACTCTGCTATTATTTATACTTGCAGGCCACTGATCTCATGTTCAATGAAGAGCTGTTTCATGATCTGCGAGGGTAGATCATGTGGAGAGGAGTGTGGACCCAAGAGCAGGCTCTGACTACTGACTAACTGTGAGAGAGCTTTATCTACAGTGGGAGGCGAAATACAAACAAAAGCAGAGAGTGGAAGTGACTTAAACTGGGAAAAACCTAAACTGGGAAAGCTAACAAGAAACATGCAACCTGAGACAAGGAACCAGAAAAAACCTGAAACACAGCACATGACAAGAAGGTGTACCAGCAACCAACAGAGAACGACACAGTGCTTGAATAGGCAGGAAAACTAGAGGATGGGGAACAGCTGGGACAAATCAGACATAAGGAGACAAATGAAGCAAAGCAGAATACACTGAAGTAGGACAAGGACTTTCAAAGTAAAACAGGACAGACTTGCAAAGACACAGACTTGACACAGAGACGTGGAAACATGACAGGCTCTGGAACAGAGGGAACATAAAGCACAGAGACAAAAGTAACTAGACGTGGAGCACAGGAAGACATAAAGGCAGAAAACTAAGACTAAGCATACAACACACGGAGAACAGAATTAAACCTTCACTAAGAACACAGGGGAGGCAGAGAAACACAACAGAAGCCAAGAAACCAGGAACTATAAATATAATACAAACAGAAAATCATAATTCAAAGAGCATAACTTAAACCCAAAACTCAGACACTGAGTGACCAGACCCAGTGCTGTGACAAGGACACTGTTTGAGCAAGGACTCAAAGAGGCCAATTATAGGAGCAACAATCTCTGACCTGAGGAGGGGGCCTGAGGGTACATATTTCACCAATTTGCAATACTGTGATTGCAGCCATTCCTTAACTCTGTGGATGGCTATTGATCAACAATCAATTCAATTTGCATATCAATGATCATGAAACTTAGCTTGTGTCTCATTGTTGGGCAATGGTGCTGGTTTTGCTCATTATGCAGCTTGACTGTTTAGAAAGTTGGGAAACCTGCAGTCAGCTGAGACAGTATCTTACTGTAATTCAGAGTGTGGATCATTACGGTAAGATCGCGTAAAAGAGATGACAGGTGAAACTGCTAGTGCAAAACTTCCTGTTATTTTTTGTTAATCAGCTCTTCACATGCTATCTATAAATATACTGAACGGTGCTGTGGGTATAACAGACTGGTAGAGAGGGCCAGCTCTGTCTTGGCCAGTCCCCTAGACTCCAAAGAGGAGGTGGGTGAGAGGAGGATGTTAGCCAAGCAAAGGTTTATTATGGACAACACTGCAAACCCCCTGCATGATACTGTGGAGGCCCTGAGCAGCTCCTTCAGCAACAGACTCTTCCTGGCACTGTGTAGGAGACAGGCTCTTTATTCCTGCCTGTCTGGTTACGCTCACCAGACAAAACATGACAGACATGCTCACCAAATCCTTGATGAGAAGGAAGAATGAGGCTTTGGGAATTTAGGCCACGAAGTGAAAAGAGTGACAAACATAAGGATTAGCTCATGTAGACGTCAAAGTTCACTTCCAGTTGGATGACACAGTTTTATTTGTTTGAGCTATTAGCATTAATTTTTCAGTTTTTAGTGAAGTTTTATTTGGCTTAGTTGACTTGCTTCCCTACCAGAAAAAAATCACAGTTTGGTGTTAAAGTGCTTCCTGGTACTCTGAAAGGCCTAAAGTCAAACTCCACACGTGTTCCCCTGATCCCAAACACAGCTGTGAGGAACGATGACAGAATGATAAATCATCTTGTAAACGTTTTCTCACGTGGCTGTTACGCCCATGTTTTTAGCCTTGCTAACTGTTCCTGTTGTGCTGCTCACAAATATGCAAACCTTATTTACATGTAACACATTTCAATATAAAGTCTGGAATTCTCGGGGTTCAACACACTAACAAACTATTTCTTTGTTGATTTTCAAAGCAGATTAATCTGACATAACAAACAATATACCATCTCCATTCTGGATTTAAGGAGTTCAACCTGCCTGTTTTGTTAAGAAAGCTATTATGATAACTTCAAATATCCCAGTCTCAACTAGTTTGGGTCAAGTTAATGGTTGATATGACTCCAAACACTGAGGCGTCCTCCCTAACTGATGTGAAAAGCACCTGATAAAATACAGAACAGAGTTAAATTAAGAAAAGTCTTCATAAAAGTGATGCCTGTGAAACCAATTCAAACCTGCTTCCTGTCAACATTATGCCAGTGTGATTGCGTAAAAGGAAGCAACGATTCAATATTAATAACTATAAATGATTAAAAAAAGGAAACCCAGAATGGACAAAAAAATGCAAATAGATAAAAAGGGATTTTACATGATTAAAACAACTGACATGGAAAAAGATACATGACAAAGTACTTTCATTATTATTATACATCTTTATTTATGTTCATCAAAGAAAAAACACAAGAAAAACAAAAGCAAACACTCTTCCATCACTTTGGAAGCAAGTATTTGTCCCAAAATGAATAATGTTGGACTCTGTGGATAAAAGTCAGTAGACAGAATTTAGAAAACATAAGAAGTGTCTCAGTCTCATCAGAGAAAGAGCTAAAATATTGTATTTACTTCTTTCTAATCAAAACCATAAATTAGATCACTGGACTCAAATGTTACTGAACCTCTTCTGAAAGTTCACAACTGCATTACAAAAAAAAATGATAGCATATAGTCAAAGTCAAATTTCTTTATATAGCACATTTACAACAACAACCGTTGACCAAGGTGCTGTACAATTAAGATAATTAAAAGAAATAAAAACATAGGGAGATATGATAAGAGTTAAGAAAAAGAATCATAAAATTAGAAGATTTGAGTGAGAAATAAGATAAATAAAAGTAATACAAACTCATTCTGATTTAAAAGCCAAGGAATAAAAGTGGGTTTTCAAACATATGATACAGCAAATGAACAACAATCAACTACGTATTCTTACTAGGTGACATCATCATGTTTTAATGAGTGAATGACTCACAGCTCATTGTTAGGTGACTTAACAAAAATAAAAACACATTCCTCTGAAGATGGTCAGGTACAAGTACTGAAAGTGAACAAGCATGAATGAAGAAACAGCCAAGAAACAAAAAAACAAGCCTCCCTTTGTTTTACAAGAAAAATGTTCGCCCCCCCCCATCACCTAAACACCCCCGCACAAACACATCCTCCAACCACACACACCCATATTTTGTTTTCAAACTCCATTGCAGTTTATTTCACACCTCAAATATTTAGTAAACAATTAAGCAAATACAAGTAAACTGCAATAAATTACAGGTAATAAAAAAAATAAATTACTAACTCTTTTACGATACGTCTGGGGTTGGCAACCCTGGGCACGCGTGCCACAGCTGGCAAGCAAAGGGTTAACTGATGGCACGACCAAGTTTAGTGACATTTGAGTCCAGCCCACCATCGATGGTGATTTTTCGTTGTTATGGGTCAGGACTGTTTTTTTCTTTTCTTTTACTAACGGTATAAACAATGAAAGATGGTGGATTGGCCAGATGCTGGCAGATGTGTAAAAATAAGTCAGTTGTTTGGTGGTGGCGGTGGCGGTGGCGGAGTTTCCACAGAGGCCAGCAGGTGGATGAGGGAAGGAGAGGCAAGAGGAGGAGAGACCCGAGGCGGCCGCTGGTGTTCCAGATTAACTGGCGTTGGTCGAACAGATGTGTGGTAGACTTGCTTTTCAGGAGCTGCTACTGACAAAACAGCAAATAAACACCAAATGTGTCATCTGTGACATTTGTGAGTTTACCCTCAAACACACTCTGTCAGTCCTGTTGCTGTTGAACAACCAAATGTTTAAAAATGTCGCGAGTTTACCTGGTGATATTCTCATGCAGGAGGCGATCGCGAAAACAGCTTTCTGCGGAAGGTGGTACCACACTGTATGTGTGGACTTCCCCTGTACAGAAGGCGACTATAAATGTTGTGCATGCTAAATAAACAGAAACAAATGATCCCTGTTGTCTTTGCTTAATGATTGGTTTTAGTCTTGACAATTAACGTTGCTGGCATTGCATCTTTCAATATGTTTGTGGGTAGATTTGAATGCACCAGGGTAAGTGCAGCCACTCAGACTCTACTCAATGTGGTCATAGAAACAGGTGCAGATGTGTCACAAGTTAATCTAGTAGTAGGCAGGCTATGGCACTTGGCCACAGGTGGCAGTAGTGGACTGACCTCCATTGGAGACTGCTCCAGCTGCTATGTTATAGTCAGTAGATCTGCTACAAATTGCAGATCATATGCAAGTTTTGGAAATTACATTATGAATATTCCTAACATAGCTTTAAAACCAAGAAATTCTAACTCTCCCCCACACTCAAAAACAGATGACACACCAACTGACACACCTGAGTCACTCACTTTCTTAAATCCACTCACTCTCACTGGCTCTGTTTATTACTAATCACTGTGTAACTGCTGTAAATTCATAGTAACTGCAATGTCCCGACAAATGTTTATTATATTAACCCCAATTATACAGACTGTATATGACTACCAACTCTCTCCAGCCATGAATGACCTATATTGGCTGAAAATGTTCATTTCCAGAGAAAAGACACAGGCAGACTATGCTTACAGGGTGTGATGCTACATGTTATTATGTGATGTTATTGAAATCATCAGGAACAACGGGAGTGGTGATTTCTATAACTTTGTGTATATAATTTGGCATTTCTTAATGATGTAGGCCAAAAATAAATACATAATACCATTTCATTTATTTTAAAGGTTTATTTGCAAGACACAGAAACAGACAAAATAGAAAGTTCCAAGTGTTTTGTGGATGAAACGAATTCAAACGTGGCGATAGAGCCAGGTGCAGATGTGTGTCACAAGTTAATCTGGCTGTAGGCTATGGCACTCGGCCACAGGTGGCGCTGGTTGACTCGACTCCATTTGAGTGCACACAAAGTAAACTGCTCGCTTTAGTTGTGCGGCGAAAACGCTGAAATTGGAGTAATAAAACGTGCGAGGGGAAAGATAACGACGACAAGAGTCTCCCGATCGTTTACTCTTGCTGTCCTGTGAACAACATCGGCGTGGTGTTAACTGTTTGCTGTTTTCGTGATCGCGTCGCGCATGAGAATATCACCAGGTAAACTCGCCACATTTTTAAACATTTTGTTCTTCAACAGCAACAGGACCGAGAGATTAATGTATTATGTAGAAAGCAGAGGGTTTATATATAAATATTAAAGTGGATTTAGAAGAGGGAGAAGTACTATGGATCCAGTGTTGTGTTTGGAGCATGAAATTAGGAGGGCTCAAATAAATAATGAGTGTGTGGTGGCAGTGTTTTTCGATATAGAGAAGGCTTATGATATGATGTGGAGAGATGGTTTGTTGATTAAAATCCGTAAATTGGGTATTAAGGGGTGGATGTATAAGTGGATTTTGGATTTTTTAAAGGGTAGGCAGATACAAGTAAGAATTGGAAAGAATTATTCGGAGAGGTTTTCTGTAGAGAACGGGACTCCTCAGGGGAGCACAGTGAGTCCTTTGTTATTTTCTCTAATGATTAATGATGTGTTTAATGACATAGAGGGTGGGGTGGGATGTTCACTTTTTGCTGATGACGGAGCCTTATGGAGGAGAGGGAGGAATGTTGGCTTTATTGTAAAGAAGTTACAGGAAGCAGTTGGTAAAGTGGAAGAATGGTCGTATAAGTGGGGATTCAAGTTTTCAGTTGATAAGACTAAGACAGTGGTTTTTTTTTACAAAGAAAAGGGTTAGTGAGGAAATTAAGCTGAAGCTATATGGGGTAGAATTAGAAAGAGTGAGGAAATTTAAGTTTCTGGGTTTGTGGTTTGATTATAGGTTAACTTGGGGTGCACACATTCAGGAATTGGTGGGTAAGTGTAAAAAAGTTTTGAATATTTTGAGGTGTTTGGTTGGGAAGGATTGGGGAGCGGATAGGGAATCCTTGAGGGCTATATACACTGGATTGGTGAGGTCAACGTTAGATTATGGTTGTGCGGCATATAATTCGGCAGCAGACACTTCTCTTGGGAGGTTAGATTTGATTCAGTATCAGGTGTTGAGACTTTGTACAGGGGCATTTAGGACAACTCCTACTGTAGCTTTGCAGGTGGAGATGGGGGGAAATGCCACTAGGGTTGAGGAGGGAGCAGCTTAGATTGACATATTGGGCAAATTTACAGGGTCAGGGGGCGGATCACCCTACACTAGATGTACTTAGACCTTGCTGGGAGAAGGGCAGGAGGGAGTTAAAGAGCTTTGGATGGGTGGTGGGGGGAAGAGCTAGAGAACTTAAATTGGATCAGTTAGACATATGTCAGCGAGTGCCGAGGCCTGCAATCCCTCCATGGATACTTCCTGAAGCAGCTGTAGATTTTGCTTTATTGCGCCAGAAGAGTAAGGACAGGGCAGGTGGTCTAGACGCAAATTCAGTTCAGGGTTACATCGATCAGTATTATGGGTATGTGCAGGTATATACGGATGCTTCAAAGAATCCAGCTAGTCAAGTGGGGGTGGCAGTAGTTATTCCGGACTTTATGGTGGAAATTGGGAAGAGGATTAATGATGGATTGTCTGTGTTTACAGGAGAAATGATAGCAATTCTATTAGCAGTACAGTGGGTGGAAGATTTGAGGCCATTGAAAGCAATTATTTGTTCAGATTCAAGTGCATCCTTGGTCAGTCTACAGAACGATCATTCGAAAGGTAGGTCAGATATTTTAATAGAGGTTCAGCAAACTCTTTTCAGGATACATATGATGGGTCTGTCATTAGTGTTTGTATGGGTCCCGGCTCACTATGGGGTAAGGGGGAATGAAGCAGCAGATAGGTTGGCAAAGGAAGACACTAATCATAAGATAGTTGATCTGGCGGTGAATTTTGGTCAGGCGAAAGTAAAGCTAAAAGTGAGGGGTAGATGGCAGAAACAGTGGGAAGAAGAAAGGAGGGGAAGGTGGTTATATAGAATTCAAAGGGGGGTGGGAGTGAGGAGAGCCATAAGGAGTAGGCGAGAGGAGGTGGTGGTGTCAAGACTGAGATTTGGACATACGGGTTTGAATTCTACACTGTTCTTGATAGGGAAACATAATTCAGGGAAATGTGATTATTGTGGAGAGGAGGAAACTTTGGAGCATGTTATTTTGCAGTGTCAGAAGTATAAGGTAGAGAGGAGACTGGTCCGAAATCTCAGTAACATTAATATGAAATTGGATCTTGTTGGGTTGTTACAGAAGGAGTCGGGGGATAAATGTTATCAGGATTTGTTTCAGTTTTTGAGAGAAGGCAGGTTGTTTGGAAGGATATGAATTTTTTTTTTTTTTTTTTTTTTTTTTTTTGAGCGTGATTCTTGTCCACCATACCAGTGGTGGCGGTAATGCACCATGCAGTTGTTTGCCATCCGCCAATAATACTTGCAAGAAGAAGAAGAAGGAGCAACAGGACTGACGGAGTGTGTTTGAGGTGTTCTCACAAGTGTCACAGATGACACATTTGGCTTTTTTTTTTTTTTTTTTTTTTTTTGCTCGTTTGTCGGTAGCAGCTCCTGAAACGCAAGTCTACCACACATCTGTTCGACCAAAGCCAGTTACTCTGGAACACCGGTCCGAGTGTCAGGTGAACTGAACTTCAGGTAAGAAGTTATGACCTGCAGTCTATCTGGGTCAGATATAAACCAAGTTTAGGTGGAGTTTATTTTCGTTGTGCTGACTTTTTACAGTCAGTTACAATAACTCATACTGCGTACTAGCTAGCATGACGGAGTTTCTATACATCTGGGTGGGTGCTGTGATGTTACTGATGTTGAACTTTATTTTATTCATAAGGTTAGTTAGTAGAGTTGCCAACCGTCCCATAAAAAATGAAATCGTCTTGCATTCAGGGAAAATATTACGCGTTTCGTATTGAGCTGAGAAGGATCACAGTTTGTCCCGTACTTCAGCTAGAATGGAAAAAGACACAAAGCTGGATTTATTCTGTCGGTACGCTGCACAGCTGCCTCTTCTTCTCTCATTCTCTCCCCCTTCCTCTCATGTTGCTACTTCAATCATGAAACTGATCAATGATCAGCTGATCGGCTTTTCTCTCTTGTTTGTTTATCTCCCACTTTGCGCCAGAAAGAGGAAACCAGCGGATGTCGCGTTAAACAACAGCAGCACGTTTAAGCTTGATCAGCTGTTGTTAGAATTTATTTAATATTAATTTCTAGTATCAGCTGATGTTTGCTGGAGCCACAGCTGTAAAGCTGCTGGTCATGATATCGGTTTGGTTATCTGGTGAGCAGAGGTGGGTAGTAACGAGCTACATTTACTCCGTTACATTTACTTGAGTAAGTTTTTGAAAAAAATGTACTTTTTAAGTACCTTTTTTGCACGATACTTTTTACTTTTACTTGAGTACATTTGTGAAGAAGAAACGGTACTTTTACTCCGCTACATTTGCAAAATTCGACTCGTTACTTTTTTTAAATAATTAATTTCACACATTGGATAATACTACTAATATAAATTATGGATCATGCCGCCACTGGAGCTACCAGTAACTCTTTCACCAATCAGACGTAGCCATGCGGTCACATGACCAGATATAAAATGGCAGGCCGAGTAGCCCAAGCCTTTTCAACTTCCAAAGACGGACAGAAGAAATACATCAAAAAATGGCAACCGTCTCTGCTAACACTGAACAGGACAAACACCCTTGGCCGCATATGCAAAGCATGTTTCGCTTTAAAGGAGTACAAAAGGACAGCTATATAATGCGATGTCTTCTGTGTGAGCCAAAGCAAACCGACGTCTCAGCGTGCATAAAAACTCAACATCTAACCTGAGGAAACATGTTGCGGTAAGTTTGCTTTAAATTTCTTTTTAGCTGTGGTTAAGTGGATGTCAGTCTTACAGCCGCTGTGTCGAGCTTGATTCCTTGAGAGTCGGTGCACTACAACTTTTGATGTGTCCATAGTCCAACACACATGAATTAAATGGCTGAATTTTGCCACCTCAGCATGCAGTCAAGTACCATAGAGTCTTGCTAATGTCCTAATAAGCAATAATTCGGCGTGTCGCGGTGAGGACATATTTAATAGTTTCAGGACACTGGCCCTCGAAGACTGGAGCTTGACACCCGTGGGTTACAGAATCACAGTCTTGGGTCTTGCCCATATTAAAAATGAGATGATTTAAAAAAGAAAATGCACATATCCAGAATCACTCCCTTTCTCCTAGAAATTACATTAGTAATTAAGTCGTTTTAATATTTTTCTTTTCTCCACAAGTGACTTTTTGTCCTGACTCTTGCTTCAGAGAAGTACAGTTATAAGGTGTAGAACTTTATGAGGAAAAGCTAAAGTTTTTTTGTTTGTTTTTTTGTTTTTTGAAGGAGAATCTATTGACTAGCACTGCTAAGCCTTGCATACATTCTTGTTTTGAACTTAATCTGGAATTTCTTTTTTAAGTGGAAACCCATGTAATGTAGGCACGACTTTGTTTCTCTTTTCTTCCTGTAGTCTTCCGGTCAAATCTATCCGATTCACAACTTAAAGCACTCATAAATATTGTGTTTTACATCTGATTGCATAATGATATCTTCTGCACTATGCACTTGAACATATAAAAGTAATGATCACCTCTTTCATTGAATTTTGAGTGTTTTAATCAGCATTGTTACACCTGTGGTGTTCCCGGACAAAAGTAACTGCCATAGGAAATGAACTGGAATCCACTCACTGAACGGCCCACTTAACTGAATTTGGTGGTGAAAATGTTTTTGTGCTAGTTTATCCTCGCTCACCCCCACCCCTTACTTTAGTGTTCCCAGTCAAAATTGACTGGTCTGTTTTAACAGCTCTTAAATTACCATAACAAACAGTTTTCACCACCAAATTCAGTTGTGTGGGTGCATCAATGGGTCGTTCAGGGGGCCTTTCATTTGGTCATTCAGTCAATGGGTGGGGGGGCCGAACATGACAGGAGGGTTACAAATATGGGATCATCTTTTTTTTTCTTCTCTTTTTTTCTAAGAACTGTATAGAAATTGCTTAGTCACATGTCATTTCATGGTCTATTTTTTTTCTGCCAACAGAGGATTCACTCCAACAAATTGAGGATGTATACGGAATTAATGGACAGCCACAGAAAACGAAAGTCGTCCTCTTCCACCGAGCCACCTATGAAGAACGCAAAACTTACAGACTCTTTCACTGGCTCTAGGCCAGGGGTCAGCAACCTTTTACACCCAAAGAGCCACTTGGACCCGGTTTCCACGCAAAAGAAAACACTGGGAGCCGCAAATACTTTGACATCTAAAATGAAGATAACACTGTATATATTGTTTTTTATCTTTATGCTTTGTGTGAACAACTAAGGTGTGCTGCTTATGAAATCCATGAAGTGCTACAGAGAAAATTAAATTATATTTATGTAATCAACACATTTTGAACTCTTAAAGAAATATAACAAAAGGAAAGACACCAACCTGAACTAAAATGATCCATGTAGCAAACAAAAACTGTTGTCAGCCGCCACCCTTATATCGCCTTTGGGCTGTTGGAGCCTTGACCTGACTCTTAAAAAAATAATTGGAAAAAAGCTCTATGCTGCTGAAAAATGAAAAGTAGATATTTGCAAAATTCTGCCTAAATATGTATTTTACCTGGTTAATGCGCGCGGCGGGCGTGGTTTGCAGCGCCGCCCAGGGGAGGCGGACGCACCTGAGCGACACCCGCAATCACGCCCGCTGCCTTTACGCCCGCGCTATCTGTGCTGTTGTGTTGTTGGTGGTGTATGTCGGGCTGTGAGCTGAAAAGCTACAGCCGCCTGTATGCGTACAGCAACCGTGTGTGAAAAGTGCTCAATAAAGAGATGCTCAAAAGCATGCTCATGGAAACATCGTCGGGTCTGCCGTGATTTGTTTACAATGGGACTTCTGCTCCTGAACCTCTGCGCACAGAGTCCGCAAATCGGGGCTATACGAAGTCAGTTTACGCAGGACTGTAAGATGTCATCTGTCAGGCGTGAGCAGTGTTTGTCTTTAACATAGTTCACGGTGGAGAACAGCTGCTGACATAATGTGGATCCGAAGATCCATAATTGGCCTACCTGGGGTTGAATGCACGGCGTTTCGGCGGGTATACCGGCTTCCGCGAGTGTGACTCTTATTTTGAGCGATGAAAAAAATAATAGAATATAATTTTATTTTTATATTTCAATATCACAATAATCTTCCAATTTAGAACTACGAGTTAAAAAGAACTAACAAATAAAATACACTTCAGCTAAATACTAATAATTTATTTGCCCAAACCACGCGGAGCCGCACTTTAAGGACTAAAGAGCCGCATGCAGCTCCGGAGCCGCAGGTTGCCGACCCCTGCTCTAGGCGAATAACACAAGCAACATTTGACAAGCTTCTGCTTACGTTTGTATGTGAGGCCAACCAACCATTTTCTATAGTTGAGACATCGTCCTTCAAGACTATGATGGAAACCTTGCAACCTCAGTGTACAGTAATGACAAGGAAAACATTGTGCTCAAAAATACAAGACGCTGTGAAGAACATGAAAAGCATAATCATCAAAAAACTGAGCACTGTGAACTATGTTGCTACCACAACAGACTGCTGGTCTGCCAGACAGCATAGCTACTTAGGAGTGACTTGTCACTGGATAGATGACATCTCTTTAGAAAGGCATTCTGCTGCACTGGCTTGTAGACCTCTTAAAGGTTCACACACATTTGATGTTCTTGCTGCTGCATTAGAGGAAATCCATTCAGAGTATCACATCAGAGAAAAAGTGACCCGGACGACAACAGACAGTGGTTCAAACTTCTTGAAGGCCTTTCGATTATATGGTGAGGACAAAGAGGAAGAAACAACCAATTGGCAGGAGGATAGTGGGTCTATCCTTGATGATGCAGAAGACAGTGAGTTAGAGGTGGAGTATCAAGATGTGTTAGCCGTTTTGGATGACAACACAGGTCTGGAGTACCAGCTTCCAAGGCACCAAAAGTGTGCATGTCATCTACTCAATCTTATATCAACAGTTGATGCCACTGCTGCAGAAGCTACCAATGATACATACAAGAGACTGTCTCGGTCTGCTTTTGCAAAAGGTCATGCTCTGTGGAATAAAACCAGCAGGTCAATCATGGCTTATGAAACAGTGGAACGTGAGTGCAAGTTGCAGTTTCTTCGACTCAATCAAACTTGTTGGAGCTCCCTGTTCCTTGCTGTGGAAAGACTTGTCCGCATTCATAAAGAGCAAGGAGAGAAAGCAATCCGCAATGTTTGCACGGCATTAAAGATAAAGATGTAAGTTGATGGAACTTGTTTTTAAATATTAAATTGTGACTAATGTGTGAATCCACCCCCTTTTTTTAAGTGACTTTGACTGACACTGAAAAATGTAAATATTATCAATTGCTTATAGTTTTACTGTCTCATTTTGCAATCATTTGCAAATTTTACAGACAATTCACAGTTATTACATTGCTGTAGAAATGGCTATGACCTATTTCTGTTTTTACACCTTTTTTAGGTTCAATCCTGCTGAAATGGGATTTTTGGTTGAGTACACTGCTGTGATGAAGCCTGTTGCCATGGCCCTTAATATCCTCCAAGGGGAATCATCTGTGCACATGGGCTTCTTGCTGCCAACACTTTACCAGTTGCTGGAGAAGCTGAGGAAGCTGGAGTCATCTTGCAAAATGTGTAGACCTCTTGTTGATGATGCGCTATGGATGGAATCCAGAAACGTTTTGGAGAAATGATGAAAGACCCTGAGCTGATTGCAGCTGCAATACTAATACCAAGATTCAGAACATCATGGACCACAGAGGAGAGCATCTTAAAAGCTGGTAAATATGCATGTTATCCATTAAGTTGTGAGCCACTAGATTTTGACTTATAATGACTTTTCTTGTTACTGTGATTTGGGATTATAGTGTTAGTTAGGGGGAAAAAGGCTGACAAAAGTTAGGGAAAAAACATTTCGTGTGATAAAATTTTTCATGCCAAACATCAGCAGCTCGGCAGTCTATACAGCACACTAATGCACAGACCTAACCATACATCTTTCCACAGGTCTGACCTTCATCAGACATCAACTAGACACAGAGTTGGGTGAGGCCAGCACAAACAGCAGCCTATCTGATGAAGATTACTTCTTTGGGTCCATGGGGTCAGGAAATCCAGAAGCAGGGGAGCTGGAGAGGTACCTTTCATGTCCATTCACTGGAGGTGTGGATGTATTGCATGGCTTTCCTCAGATCAAGAAGCTGTCGATCAAAGTCAATACAGCTCTTCCTGCATCTGCAGCCTGTGAGTGACTTTTTAGTCATGCAGGACTCCTGTTCACTGCCAAACGGTCACAGCTTCACAGCAAGAACCTTGAGAGCCAACTGCTGCTGAAGCTGAACCACCATTTCACTGACTGAAGAAACAATTTATGGTAAAGTGAGCCATACACATATGTACATCCACATAGTGGAAATTTGTATTTGTCTTTTATAATTAGTTTTAATGTGTGTGTGTTTTGTTTTTTTGTTTTTTGTTTTTTGTTTTCTTGTTTTTTAATTCCTGCTGCCTGCCTTGGGAATAAACTTTTCCTGATTATACCTGTTGCATCTCTGTGTCATTTGTTTCTGATTTACTTAATCCCTCCTTGTATTTAAAAGAACCACCCCTAGTATGACATTCTGGCGCATCAGCTGTAGTCTGTTATGTTGAAGTTGCCTCGTTCTAATGTTTTCTCTGAGGCTGCTGTAAATGCGAATATATTTACTGTGGGTTTTGCTTGAAAAAGCTTTACGTTGTGAAAAACTGAAATCTTGAAATTAGAATTGTTGTGCCTTATTTTGTGAATCTTTTTACATATATTCCTTTTGAAAATACTAAAATTTGTATATTTATTTATTTTTGATTGTCTGATAGCATTTATTTATAAAATAAATCGGACATTTCAAACAGTTACTCGCTATTTACTCAGTACTTGAGTAGCCTTTTCACCAAGTACTTTTTTACTCTTACTCGAGTAACTTTTTTGACGACTACTTTTTACTTTTACTTGAGTACAATTTTTGGATACTCGACCCACCTCTGCTGGTGAGAGGGAAACATGCAGATGAAACCAGGAGATGTCCTTACTGAATCATCAGAGCTGAACAGGTGATGGAGAAACAGGTTTACCTTTTAGGTCACATGAATGAGTTGAAGGGAAGTTATGAACTGTTTCTGAGAGACAAATAACACCAGGATCCTTTTTTATGTAGCTGACAGCTGGTAACTGTGCAGGGGCGGGTCTAGCAAAGTGTTGCCAGGGGGCCAAGTAGGGCATTAACAGGGAAAGGGGGGAACAAAAAAAAACTTTTTTTTTTCTTATTCTCATTTAAAATATCTAGCTTTTATTAAATAATTATCTGAATCTTACAACCAAAGTTTTTATCTGATGTAAAATGTATAGAAATCATACATATACCAACAAGACAGTCTACATCACTGTCACAACAGCATTTTCATTCAAAGGCTTTATGGCTTTTCCTATAATACCTGGTGGGCCGGGCTCTAGTCTAAATGCCAGAGGCTGATGCAGTGAATTATTCTGAGAAGGTGCATTAAAAAAATAAATGGCCGCGCCAGCGGTGCATATCGCGAATTAGCTCGCATAGACACATTAGTTGTGCCGCTTCTTAATGACGGTATCTTAGCTAACAACCCCAACTACCAGATTCAACTTGTAATTGGCTAAAAATAACTTAGCCTACCAGTGAGAGGGACGTTGCTAGCTGGCAGTTTTTTCAAGCGATGATGAAATTTCCACATTCCGACACTTCAAATGCTTCAGGAGCTGCCCGCTCAGCGCTGCATCAGCACCACGGAAATACATGGATACATCCGTAGACTCGAGACAGAATTCACAATGCGTTTTTGGAACTTTCAGGTGTATGGACCAATGTTTTCTTTTCTGATCAAACCAGAAGGCTTTAGTGAGCAGCTCGATTTGTCTCGCATTTACTGGCTGAGGTAATGCCAGTTAATGCGACATCCAAATGCAACTGATTGAAATAAATACCTCGACTCTGTGGGGGTCAAAGTTTGCAGAACTACGAACGCAGCTGGAATCCACAGCTGTGCGTGTTCATGGAGCTTGCATTTTCACCTGCTGGACATCACTGCCTGACAAGTTTAACTGTCTTCAGAACATTGCAGAGGCCTTACTGACAGTATTTGGCTCTAGATATCTGAGTGTCCTCAGGTAGCCGTCTGAATGCTGGACACTCGGAGACCTGTGTCTCTGAGTGGGAGACCAGAGATCACATTAACATGTGTATCTCTGTATTAACAAACATGCCAGTTTATTTTTCTTATCATTGTTGTGAGGAGACCATAAATAGCATTTGCATTTTCTGTTGTACAGTTCATTTGCTGTTATGGATAAAAAGTGTCTTTTTTTTTTTTTTGTTTCAAAATAGCTGATAACTATTCGCTGATAGCTGCCAACATCTGCGAACAAATATAATTCTATAAAGTTGTTCTATATAGTGTGTAACTGTTAATATAGAGCGTTTTTAAATTTATTGCTAATGCAATCATATGGCACACTGACTTCTGAGGAAATTTTAGATGGCCTTTCATCAGAAACGTTGCCGACCCCTGCTCTACTGTTTCCTCGTCGGCACCTTTCCGTTCAATAGCTTTCTCTCGGGCTTTATCTCTTGCGTGGGCTCTTTTATTCTTGCAGGTAAATGTTTATTCGATTAAATGTGTTGCTGGTGATTTTATTTTATTACTTTTTTTTTATACAAAAAGGGGTGATCCAGTACGTATGCTCAGGCACAAGTTAGCTATCTATGCTAAACTAGTACTGTGACTTCAGGTTATTTATTAAAATGAAATGAATACACGTGGTTTCCAGAGTAACTTTTTGGGAGACATTGGTTAATTTTTTTTCAAGGCTGCACAGATGCTTATTTTGCAGCTAGGAAAATGTGCAGTAAGCAGTTTTCATACATTCCTGTAGCCCTGAACTTTTCACGAATGTCCAACGCAGGTGCATGGGAAGGCCATGGACTCAAAGACTGTAAATGTTAGATGGTCACACAGTGATTTTGACTATTGACTTGTAGGCATGTCCAAGCATAAATATTAGTTTTGTCAACTGCCATGTTTTTTTTTTTTTTAACTAATTTCTTTTTCTTTCTTTCTTTTAAAGCCAACAATCACATTGTTTGGTTGATAGCATAGTGGGCTAAATTATTAGCTAACACTAGCAAGCTTGGTTCAAACTGCTAGCATGAATAAGCACATGTTCGTCAAGTAGTTAAATACCAGAATTTCACTCATTAAAAACTGAAGCACAAACCAAGTCTATTTTGGATAGGCTCATTTCTCAGGTAATTCCATTAACACAATAAAATACAAGTTCATCTGTAATTGAGACAGAGTGAAAGGTTCCGTTTAGTTGTTTTTGTGGAAGTTTGTTGCTCCGACGCTGTCGTCCCTTCAGGTGTGCAGAGGTTTTGAACCAGTTGTTATACAATTTTATTAAAATGCTCAAGGTACCAAAAGTGCAAACATGTTGGAAATTTTTACTATACAGATGGAGATGGAAACCCCCCCCACTGTGTAGCTGCTATGAAGGGGAACCCATGCATTGAGACTAAAACATTTTATTTGTTCAGGGCTCAAAACATTTTACCCCTCCGTCATAAAAGGCTGATGGAGTATGGACAAGTTTAAATCTTACTGACCTCGACCTCAAGGTTAGTGGTCAGAGGTCTAGTTTTCTGAAAATCTTGTGAATGTAATAACTTGAGAACCAGTTGATGTAGGATTTTGAAATTCATTCCATTGGTGTATCTAGTAAGAGGCTGAGGGGTATCCCTGGCTGACAGCCAGCATTTTTTTAAATACAGTAAAATTAGGGGTTTTAAGATGGGCATTGACTTGCTTTTGGAGCCAGCCTTAAGTGGCCGCTAGTATCGATTTATCAATTTATTTATAAAGGTGTTGTTGTTGTTGTTGGCGTTTGTAATGGACAATAAATAAAAATGTTAAAAATACGGATATTAGAGTTGATGCTTTTGAGATTGTCATTTGTGCTAAGATATATATAACCACTGCTTTTATGTGTCCTAATATGGTTGTCATTGTGCAGAAAGAGCATGACGATTAGCAGCTTTATTTTCAGCTTTAGAAGTGCTAACATAAGATGTAGGAAGCAGTCATCGCTATAATATTCCATTGCACACAAGAAACCACAAGTTCTTGTTTTTCTAAGTTTAGCAGGATTGCTTACTTCTGCTTTTGTGTTTAAAGGTCATACCTAAATGGAGTGACTTGAGATGTCACGCCATATATGGTGTCAGGAAGTGTCTAACACACACACACACACCCACACACATGCATATACAAGTCGTGTCCAAATTCATGGGCTGCATCCTCCTGAGGACGCATTTGTAGACCGATTATGTCACAGTGACGCGCCGAAGGCTGTCCAAATTCGTAGACTCCTCCGAATACAGCCAACAACTTTTCCCCGAATTTGAAGGATGGGTCGGGTGTGTCCTTCGTGGCCCACCATATCCCAGAATTCATAGCACGGCCCAGCCAATTCCAATTTTCAACAATGGCGGACGCTACTAAGTTTTTAATATTACTCTCATTAATCTTTCTGTGTCACAAAATAAAATTTTAACATATTTTCAGACGAGAATGTAGCTGTGTAAACTTCAAATATCTGCTCGGTTTATCAAGATATCACATATTTGCAGAAGTGCTTCGACGTTTTCAGAGACGTCTGTTACCCACCAGCTGGATAGCTAGCCGAGAGCTCGAGGGTCACTAGAGCCGCAGAGAAGTGCACAACTCCCGGCACATCATTTTCAGATCACCGCGGTCTTTCGCTACTCAGGTTAAACGTAATATATAAGTCACTTAGACAACCTAAATGTTATTGTTTGGCGTTTTCAGTGTTTTATTTGTTTGTGAGTAAATCGGTTTGGCTGAGATTAAAGTTATTAGATTAGATTAGATAAATTAAAACTTTATTAATCCCCCGGGTGGTTTTCACACAGCTGAATAAACGGCAAACAGAAAACTGACTAAACAGAAATGTGAGATGGTCGAGAATTTACACCAGTGTGCTGTTATAATTTAAATAGCAAGGAGCAGAAGGCCGAGTTTATTAAACTCCACCGAGACAGCGGTGACGCTAATCAGAAGGCCAGACCGTCCAATTTCACAGTCGTGTACTTCCGGCCTTCCCGACCTTCTGAGGACCCGGCCCACGTAGACCGCGAAGGCCGGGTCCTCAGGAGGATGCAGCCCATGAATTTGGACACGACTATACACACAGACAAGCTCACGCATGCACGCTTCAGACTGCCGCATAATTTATTGAACTGTGTATTGCTGCTGTGGCACTTTCACCACCAGAAGATGCTGTTAGTAAACTCTATTTTCTTTTTCTGTCAGCTTGTTGTTGTTTGTGGCATTACAAACACGCGATGCCAACAGGAAGTTGCAGAGTGCCCTCTGGTGTACACACTATGTAACATCAGCAGTCATAACATGATCCAAGAGTGTTTCTCCTATCAGTACTTTTTATCAGATTTTCATATTTTGTCAGTTATAAATTCCAATACCACTGGCTTTTCAAATAGCTACTAGAAGTCAGTAATTTAAGCCCATTGGTAAACTGGTTTGCCTTTATAACTCATCATGTTGGACATTAACAAGTATGAGAATTTATTTGGTTTATAAATGTGATGGAGGTGTGGTGTTTTGAGGATGACAAAAAATGGAAATTATCAGTCTGCATTGACCAATCAGCTATTCAGTTAATTATTTCAGCTATACTGCATAGTATCCAGTGTTGGGATGGTTACTTTTAAAATGTATTCCACTACAGATTACAAAATACATGCCCCAAAATGTATTTTGTAACGTGTTACGTTACTCAATGAGAGTAACATATTCTGAATACTTTGGATTACTTAATATATTAACATGCTTTTTACAACTACGTGAATGTACTATTGCTGTGTGATTTATTACTGTTACTGAAGGTCCGCAGCTCCAAACAGTAGTAAAGGGACCTCTGGCTAATACGTCTGGTTCCGTGTCGGGCTGGTAGCCGAAAACTAGCTTTACTTTGTTGTCTGGGTCAACTTTGCTATGAGAGACAGAGAGGCGTTGAAAGGCTGCTCCAACGGAACTTATTTTTCCGGAAGAAAACACGAACACAGTGTACAGTTGAGTCTTAATAGCTTACTTACAACTGGGCTCGTCAGGCACTCTTCTTGGCTGCAGTGGTTATTATTATATTTACATGCTTCCATCTCCCGTTTTTGCTCCGTGACAGCTCGGACTTTTCCACTCTCCTTTTTCTCTCTCCTCACGCTCACAGACACATGACGGGTATGGCAGTCCATTCTCCCTGCAGCACGGACTACACTATGCCTATGAGGCTACATTCTTTACAGGGAGTGCAGAATTATTAGGCAAATGAGTATTTTGTCCACATCATCCTCTTCATGCATGTTGTCTTACTCCAAGCTGTATAGGCTCGAAAGCCTACTACCAATTAAGCATATTAGGTGATGTGCATCTCTGTAATGAGAAGGGGTGTGGTCTAATGACATCAACACCCTATATCAGGTGTGCATAATTATTAGGCAACTTCCTTTCCTTTGGCAAAATGGGTCAAAAGAAGGACTTGACAGGCTCAGAAAAGTCAAAAATAGTGAGATATCTTGCAGAGGGATGCAGCAGTCTTAAAATTGCAAAGCTTCTGAAGCGTGATCATCGAACAATCAAGCGTTTCATTCAAAATAGTCAACAGGGTCGCAAGAAAGCGTGTGGAAAACCAAGGTGCAAAATAACTGCCCATGAACTGAGAAAAGTCAAGCGTGCAGCTGCCAAGATGCCACTTGCAACCAGTTTGGCCATATTTCAGAGCTGCAACATCACTGAGTGCCCAAAAGCACAAGGTGTGCAATACTCAGAGACATGGCCAAGGTAAGAAAGGCTGAAAGACGACCACCACTGAACAAGACACACAAGCTGAAACGTCAAGACTGGGCCAAGAAATATCTCAAGACTGATTTTTCTAAGGTTTTATGGACTGATGAAATGAGAGTGAGTCTTGATGGGCCAGATGGATGGGCCCGTGGCTGGATTGGTAAAGGGCAGAGAGCTCCAGGCCGACTCAGACGCCAGCAAGGTGGAGGTGGAGTACTGGTTTGGGCTGGTATCATCAAAGATGAGCTTGTGGGGCCTTTTCGGGTTGAGGATGGAGTCAAGCTCAACTCCCAGTCCTACTGCCAGTTTCTGGAAGACACCTTCTTCAAGCAGTGGTACAGGAAGAAGTCTGCATCCTTCAAGGAAAACATGATTTTCATGCAGGACAATGCTCCATCACACGCCGTCCAAGTACTCCACAGCGTGGCTGGCAAGAAAGGGTATAAAAGAAGAAAAACTAATGACATGGCCTCCTTGTTCACCTGGGGTCCGTTCTTCGTACCTCGCTTACTACATCCAAGATCAAATGACACATCCAAGATCAAATCATCGCACCAACTTTGAGCTCGCTAATCCGGTTCTCCGAACACACCTGTTGTTGACGATTAGTATAGCTGGATGAAGTAATCTGAGATCACTGGGTGTCTTAAAAGGGGCTACGATCGATAGTAGAAACATTGATCGGCAACCCTTTGATTGGTCGGCGAAGATGTCGAAGGGAGCGCTCAGTATTTTTCGGCAGCAGAGCAAGAACTCTTGATTGAGGGATTTCAGGAGTTTCAGAGTTTAATTAAAACGCAGGGGAACACTGCGAAGGCTGCAAAAGCAAGGAGAGAGGGCTGGCAGAAAGTTGCTGACAAATTAAACTCGTAAGTAATTTATTATATTATATTACATTATATCCTCTTTCACATTAGAGCCACAACAGGACCCACTAGAACATGGGAACAAGTAAAAGTGAAATATAAGAATATTCCACAGAATGGTAATATTTATCACTTATATTGCTTTTAGTCTCTTGAAAAGAGACCCTGAAATAATCTGTTTGTTTATAACAGCAACCAAGAAAAGGGCAAAGCAAATAATGACAGGTGGTGGTCCTGCACCCCCTCGTCACACCCCCCCTTTTTGTACTGTGACATTTATTGACATTGTGGGTTTTTTGTGTGTAGTTTTACATAACACTCCATCACTTTTACCTGTTCCCATGCAAGGGGTGACTGAAGCATGCACAGTAAGTTGGGAGATAGATAGATAGAGATATATAGATAGATATATATATATACCGCAATATCCGCTGAATTCTGAAAACTCTCCTTATCAATCTTGCACCTTCCTTGCTCGCGTACAAACGGACAGGACATGGCTGCGACAGACTTCCCAAATCCACCTTCACTTTTATAGCCGTGGTCTCTCATCTTGATTACACGAAGTGTTTTACTATTACTACTCTAAAATATGAATTACATCTGAAATAATCAAATACATGACATAGAATGATTAATAGTACATTTCCCTTTTTTTCGGAAATGACCTGTATGTATCTGTATGAAATCAATAAAAGAATCAAATACTGCATTATCTTTAGTTACATTGATAATATTTATTTATGGTAAAACAGTGGAGAAATATCGCTGTTGCTTTCGTATAAATGAAGCGGACATACCTGAGTGGCCGCGATCTAATCCTGTTTACATAAAGTAAGCCTGCTCCCAAGCAGGTTTACACTTACGGATCTGTTGCTATGACAGCAAGTCCCGGATGAGCTTCGGAGAACCGAATGATCCAAGATCACGCAAAATCGTCAACAATCAAATCCAGCTAACTTACTTAGCGAGGTACGAAGAACGGACCCCTGATCTGAACCCCATTGAGAACCTGTGGTCCATCATCAAATGTGAGATTTACAAGGAGGGAAAACAGTACACCTCTCTGAACAGTGTCTGGGAGGCTGTGGTTGCTGCTGCACGCAATGTTGATGGTGAACAGATCAAAACACTGACAGGATCCATGGATGGCAGGCTTTTGAGTGTCCTTGCAAAGAAAGGTGGCTATATTGGTCGCTGATTTGTTTTTGTTTTGTTTTTGAATGTCAGAAATGTATATTTGTGAATGTGGAGATATTGGTTTCACTGGTAAAAATAAATAATTGAAATGGGTATATATTTGTTTTTTGTTAAGTTGCCTAATAATTATGCACAGTAATAGTCACCTGCACACACAGATATCCCCCTAAAATAGCTAAAACTAAAAACAAACTAAAAACTACTTCCAAAAACATTCAGCTTTGATATTAATGAGTTTTTTGGGTTCATTGAGAACATGGTTGTTGTTCAATAATAAAATTATTCCTCAAAAATACAACTTGCCTAATAATTCTGCACTCCCTGTAGAGCTATGCCTGTAGCATTCTGCCTATTAGCTTAGCACAACAACAACAACGACAACAAAAAAGCGCTCTCTCACCCAGGAAACACAGTGGCAGAGAGAGAGAGCGTCACCCTGTAACCATGGCAACCGTAACGCTGCTGCCTGGAACAACAGAACAGTCCTGACCCGCCACAATATGAAACAGGAAAAGACCGCCGTGTAATCCATTTATTTCAGCAAAGTAACTGTATTCTAAATACCACCTTTTTAAACGGTAACTGTAACGGAATACAGTTACTCATATTTTGTATTTTAAATACGTAACGGCGGTACATGTATTCCATTACTCCCCAACACTGATAGTATCTGTGCTTCTTATTTCCACCTAAATGCAAAAACAGGTAACGAGTTGAAAATTTTGAAAAAATTAGGCTGTCTGACTTTTGGTGTTTAACTTCTAAACCACTAACCCTAATATTTAAAACTATTTAAATTATCATGAAAAAACAAACAAAAAAAAACTCCGCTGTAGCCCCACTGCAGTTGTGCATTGGCAAGTGAAAGAGGTACATACTGATACTTAATCCCTTGTTTGTTTTTCATTGTATCTTCGTATCCAGATCAACCCACAAAACAAAGGAGATTTTCTGTACATCTCCCCAGAGAGGGCCTTCGTCGACTTCCTGTTCGCTCACACCGTCCTCCATCTCGTTGTGATGAATTTCATTGGCTGAGGCAAACATGTAAGTGCGTCTAAGTGTTCCATGGTGAGAAACTGTAGAAAGTGTACAAAATATCCAAACTAAATCTGCCGTATGTGTCTGTGGATATTGAGTTGTTTTTGTCAGTGAAAAGTAAACAGCTATATTGTCCTTTAGGTGCTCTGTCACATTAGACATTATTGCCAGTTCGTCACTTCATTCTCTGTGGAAGAGCACAGCAGATAGTACATGTGATAAGATGCTTCTCTGAGGAGGACTACATGATGACACATATTTCTTTTGCTTTACTAGAAAATGGTGATATTGAATTTTTAGACTTGCTGCTGGCTGGGAAGGTCACACTGTTATTTCTTTTTTTGCTTTCATAACTTCGCTGTCTCACACAAATGCCGCATCTTTTGTTTGTGTTTTTCTACAAATCATGACGAGAACAAGTTATTAAACTCCCCACTGATTTGGACTATCCCATCATCACCGAATAAGTCGGATCTGGTCACATACGATGCAGTGCAATTTTTTTCCGTTTCTTTCTACTTTTATGGAAACATGTAAACATTTGTCCAGCATTCTCATTTTTGCACTGACACAAAGAAATAAAAACAACTGAAATGGTGGCCTTGTTAAACAGTGGTTGACTCTATCCACCTGTGTGTGTGTGTGTGTGTGTGTGTGTGTGTGTGTGTTATATAACTTTTTTTTTAATGTAATCAGATTTAACAAGTAGCTAGGCCTGTGAATGATAGAAAGCAAAAAGTGCTGTGTTGATACAGTTCTCTAAACAAGTCTTGAGTCATGCCTCATTGCTTTATGTTGTGCTTGTTTTGTTACACTTTCTTACATTTCTTTTTCTTTTTTTTACAAGTGGCCTTGAGCAGTAGCGCTCCTGGCTTTGTGAAGCCCTTTCAAAGTTTTTCTTTGTCGGTTTTCCTTTTTTAAGCCACTTAACACTGACCTATGAATCATTCAAGCATAAAAAGGCACCTAGCTCAAGGGATGAGGCAGCGTTGTCTGCATGTAATACACAACAGAGAAAGTGTATCTTTAGGCATTTTGTTACCAGCAGCCTGTTGCAGAACACATTTGTTCCAGTTTCTTCAGCAGAATCTACAAAAAAATGCAGAAGAAAAGTTTGACAGGCATAAAATTGTATTTTTGCTCCAACGAGGTGATTATCAAAGCGGCATTAACCAACAGCTTGGTATATCTCAGCATGGTGCACTGTGTGTCTTTAAAATATTTATTGAAATTGGACAGGTGGAAGACAAAAGAAGAAGAGGCAGGCAGAAAAAGCTACAGCAAATGAACTGTATCTGAAAATCATATCTTTAAGAAATAGGAAAAACTTTAGGAAAGACCTGACATAGGATATCAGAGATGTCTCTTTAGGAAATTTACAGATTACTGAAGCCTCATCACAAATGCTCTAAAGGGAAAAGCTGAGGTGTACTAATTACACAAGAACTGGGCTGTAAACAGGTCCTGTGGTCAGTATGTACTTATGGGAGTGTCTACAGCCATCTGTAAAACACAATGGAGGCTATGCCATGGTTTGATGGTGGAATTCCAGCCAGCGTGTTGGGGATCTTGTCAAACTTGATGGTACTGTGAATGCTGAAAAGTACCATTAGATTTTGATTCACCATCTAATACCATCTGGAATGTGTCTGATTGGGAACACTTCATTTTTCATTCATCCCAAACATGCTGTCAGTGCAGTATAGCATATCTGGATGGAAAAACACGCAATGGAACACCGTGAGGCATGGATCAGCCTCCCAAGAGCCCAGACCTAAATGTTATTGAAGCGGTGTTAGAGCATTTTGACAGACAACAGAACAAAAGGCAGTCAACATCCAAAGAAAAGCTTTGAATGGCCTTGAAGAAGCCTGGAGAACTGCTAGATGAAAGCTTGCCCGAAAGAGTTCAGGCTGTGTTGCAGAATAAAGCTGGTCATACTAAATATTGACTTTGAAGCTTGGTAGGATTATACAAGGCCCTTATTTGCATTATATGCTGTATTTCTGTATGTTTTTACACATGCTTTCTATTTCTCATTTTCCTGGCAAAATATAAAGAAAGTAGTGGTGACCAATGTTCCCTCTAATTTTTCATGTGTCTGAGCGAGCACACAAACTCCCTGAGCGTCCCTTGGACCACTGTGAGCGACATCAGACGTGTGCACTGTGGTCGCGCCGGCATCTAATCCATCCAAGTTACATGGTTTATTAAAATAATCAAATTACAGCATTTACATTTATGTTAGACTACTTTTAATTAACTGCTTTAGCCCACTTACAATGAAAATGTAAAAAAAATCCTGTTCATGACCTGTGTAGGATGTTAACACTATTGGAAGTAAAAATAACTTGAACTCCAATTTTGAAAACACAACTTTCTTTCTTATTAAAAAAAAACTCTGACTTGTATTATGAGTCTGTGGTCTGGGAGAGAGTCCTGTAACTCTGTCTGCAAAATACAGTATATAATGACCAATGTTGGGCAATTAATTATACAGTTACTTCTTCAAAAAAGTAACTCAGTTTGGCAAACAACAAAGATTTTTGCAGCTATTTTTTTTTTTTTTAAATGCAGCCAAGGCGTTTTTAAATAAACATTTCAAACTAGAACAAGCAGCTGTTCTGCATTCAATAAGATGCCACACAAATTATTTGTGCCACTCCAAAAAATCATTTCTGTCCACTATGAGATAAAGGAGAACAGCAGCCTGATACCTGCAGGCCTGACAGCAGCAGATGTATCACTCCTGTAACACCTGTAACATTCAGCAGCCGCCTCATTGTTCTGACACACCAACAAAACTATTGACTACACTACACACTAACTACACACTAACTACACAAGATTTGCGCTAAACGTCGCAAATCTGTCACATATCAAAGCACTGCTGTCACTCCTAAAACTTCCCCCCGTTTCTTAACAACTAGATGCCACGTTGCCATATCATTTTTTGATTGGTCGACATGGTACTTTTTTGGGCGAATAGGAAAGGGAGAGGGGGGTGGAGTTTGTTTTTGCTCACAGGCGGAGAGTGCTTTCGAGCCTTTTTTCTTATAAAACGCCGTTTTTACCGTTTATTCCCGCAGTAAATATAAGTACAGTATTCAGGAAGAAAACTAAACATTGCATATTTTTTTTATCACAACTCTGGTTTTACGTGGCCTATCAACACAATTTAAAAACTGGTATAAAGTCCACACTTTTTCCGTCAATTGTTCCGTCTGTCCTGCTCACATCTCCAATGGTTGTACACGTTGTCATTAACGTGGCTTCACTCCACATCAGCCACGCCGCTTTGCTAGCTAAAACACCGGTGTCGGCACATAAGGACGCTGTCATAGCCTGTCAACGACGTTGATTAGCTGCGTATATACGAATGTAAATCGCATTATTGGCTGGACTATAGGATAAGGTGGCATCGTTCTAATACAATATGGGAGCAGCCAGTCACTCACTGACTAACACTGCAAAACAGAATTGTTAAAGTATTAATTTTAATTTCAATTCAGGTTAATTTTCTTTGTGCGCAACACAGATTTTCTGTGCGCAGAGACCGTGCCAGCAGTGCGCAATTGCGCACGTGCGCACCTTAGAGGGAACATTGGTGGTGACTCCACACTTTTGCACAGCACTGTATTTCTGTGCATCCCCCGCACCCCCCAACTTCTGCAGCTTCTTATACACAGTAGGATTGTTCAAATCTGGCTTTTCAAATTAACATTTAGTGCTGGTTATTGCAAAGAGAAATCCTTTCTTCTTTTCAAGGGTAGCAGGGAAGAAAACTCTAACATCCAAATGGTTGTGGCAAAGGACTCCAGGCTCAGTGGTGGAACATACATCTTTAGAAATTGTGCATTTCCATTTTATGCCTCAGTCCAAAATGTCTCTTTTTCTCCCCCCCCCCTTTTTTTCTTTCTAACTTCGGGGTCTAAGCTTAAGCATATTCAGTTCTACATAAAGAAATGAATACTGTATTAATGGACCAAGTCTCAGTTTTAATTGGAGTGGATTTACGGCAGTATTGAAAAGTGTTCCATAAAAATGCAGCAATTTTTACTGCAGAATTTAGGGGTGTGAGAATAATTGCACAGATCCACATCCAAAGTCATATTTAATCATTCTAATTGAAAACCATGTGGTGAATGACTGCTTTAAGTCTTAGACATCAGCAGACACTTTGTTTTCCCTGGAGATGCTCCCACAGACTTTTACTGCAGACACCTGGAGTTCTCTCTACCTTTTCTCTGCATTCACTTTTCAAGGTACAATGCATCCAAGTGTCCAATTACCTTTAAACAGCGACACTAGAAGGACCATAACTCCCACACATTTCTTTCAATGTTGAAGTGAATCTATTAGGATTAAAGCCTAGACTTCTCTTATTTTTAAAATGAATACTTAGAGTCAGAGCCTGGATAATGAAATGTGTAACTGTTAAACTCTGGAATGTATTTTACTCCACTGTATATTTATTACAGTATTTTTTTACACTACATTTAATTCTAAGTGTCACAACCTGGACTCTGTAGGCTCAGTGTCAAAGTAGGCCTTACACGAGTGCAAGGAGCAAGGTTTCCCAGCAGAAGATTGCACTGAAACCAGATAAGCAGTTAATCGTCTTGTTGTCATTGTGGCTTACATGATATTTATTTATACATGTAAGCCGCATTTATACATAGCCCTATGATATTTATACATAGCCCTATGATATTTGTAGCATTTGTAAATGTTGGGGTGTTTAAAGGTCATGCCTAAATGGAGTGACTTGAGATGTCACGCCATATATGGTGTCAGGAAGTGTCTAACACACACAGTCACACACATGCATATACAGGTCGTGTCCAAATTCATTCAATTCAATTTTATTTATATAGCACCAAATCACAACAAAAGTCGCCTCAAGGCGCTTCATAGGTACAGAGAAAAACCCAACAATCATATGACCCCCTATGAGCAAGCACTTTGGCGACAGTGGGAAGGAAAAACTCCCTTTTAACAGGAAGAAACCTCCGGCAGAACCAGGCTCAGGGAGGGGCGGCCATCTGGCATGACCAGTTGGAGAGAGAGAAGGAAAACAGGATAAAGACATGCTGTGGAAGAGAGACAGAGGTTAATAACAGATATGATTCGATGCAGAGAGGTCTATTAACACATACTGAGTGAGAAAGGTGACTGGAAGGGAAAAACTCAATGCATCATGGGAATCCCCGGCAGCCTACGTCTATTGCAGCATAACTAAGGGAGGATTCAGGGTCACCTGGTCCAGCCCTAACTATATGCTTTAGCAAAAAGGAAAGTTTTAAGCCTAATCTTGAAAGTAGAGATAGTGTCTGTCTCCCGAATCCAAACTGGAAGCTGGTTCCACAGAAGAGGGGCCTGAAAACTGAAGGCTCTGCCTCCCATTCTACTTTTAAATACTCTAGGAACAACAAGTAGGCCTGCAGAGCGAGAGCGAAGTGCTCTAATGGGGTGATATGGTACTACAAGGTCATTAAGACAAGATGGGGCCTGATTATTTAAGACCTTGTATGTGAGGAGCAGGATTTTGAATTCAATTCTGGATTTAACAGGAAGCCAATGAAGGGAAGCCAAAACAGGAGAAATATGCTCTCTCTTTCTAATCCCTGTCAGTACCCTTGCTGCAGCATTTTGGATTAACTGAAGGATTTTCAGCGAGTTTTTAGGACTTCCTGATAATAATGAATTACAGTAGTCCAGCCTGGAAGTAATAAATGCATGAACTAGTTTTTCAGCGTCACTCTGAGACAGGATATTTCTAACTTTAGAGATGTTGCGCAAATGGAAGAAAGCAGTCTTACATATTTGTTTAAGATGTGCATTGAGGGACATGTCCTGGTCAAAAATGACTCCAAGGTTCCTCACAGCATTACTGGAGGCCAAGGTAATGCCATCCAGAGTAAGAATCTGCTTAGATACCATATTTCTAAGCTTCTCAGGGCCGAGTACAATAACCTCAGTTTTATCTGAATTAAGAAGCAGAAAGTTAGCGGCCATCCAGGTCTTTATGTCTTTAAGACATTCCTGCAGTTTAACTAATCGGTGTGTGTTACCTGGCTTCATGGATAGATAGAGCTGCGTGTCATCTGCATAGCAGTGAAAATTTATGCTATGTCTTCTAATGATGCTGCCTAGGGGAAGCATGTATAATGTAAACAGAATTGGTCCTGAGGATGCATTTGTAGATCAATTATGTCACAGCGACGCGTCGAAGGCTGTCCAAATTCGTAGACTCCTCTGAATGCAGCTGACAAATGCGTCCTCCTTTTCCCCGAATTTGAAGGATGGGTCGGGTGTGTCCTTCGTGGCCCACCATATCCCAGAATTCATAGCGCGGCCCAACCAATTCCAATTTTCAACAATGGCGGCCGCTACTAAGTTTTTAATGTTACTCTTATTAATCTTTCTGGGTCACAAAATAAACTTTTAAGATATTTTAAGGCGATAATGTAGCTGTGTAAACTTCAAATATCTGCTCGGTTTATCAAGATATCGCATATTTGCAAAAGTGCTTTGACGTTTTCGGAGACGTCTGTTACCCACCAGCTCGATAGGTAGCCGAGAGCTCGAGGGTTACTGAAGCCGCCGAGAACAGCAAACTCCCGGCACATCATTTTCAGATCACCGCGGACTTTCACTACTCAGGTTAAACGTAATATATAAGTCACTTAGACAACCTAAATGTTATTGTTTGGCGTTTTCAGTGTTTTATTTGTTTGTGAGTAAATCGGTTTGGCTGAGATTAAAGTTATTAGATTAGATTAGATAAATTAAAACTTTATTAATCCCCCGGGTGGTTTTCACACAGCTGAATAAACGGCAAACAGAAAACTGATTAAACAGAAATGTGAGATGGTCGAGAATTTACACCAGTGTGCTGCTATAATTTAGATAGCAAGGAGCAGAAGGCCGAGTTTATTAAACTCCACCAAGACAGCGGTGACGCAAATCTGAAGACTAGACCGTCCAATTTCACAGCCGTTTACTTCCGGCCTTCCCGACCTTCTGAGGACCCGGCCCACGTAGACCGCGAATGCATGACTATACACACAGACAAGCTCACGCATGCACGCTTAAGACTGCCACGTGATTTGTTGAACTGTGTATAGCTGCTGTGGCACTTTTACCACCAGAAGATGCTGTTAGTAAACTCTATTTTCTTTTTCTGTCAGCTTGTTGTTGTTTGTGGCATTACAAACACGCGATGCCAACAGGAAGTTGCAGAGTGCCCTCTGGTGTACACACTATGTAACATCAGCAATCATAACATGGTCCAAGAGTGTTTCTCCTATCAGTACTTTTTATCAGATTTTCATATCTTGTCAGTTATAAATTCCAATACCAGTGGCTTTTCAAATAGCTACTAGAAGTCAGTAATTTAAGCCCATTGGTAAATTGGTTTGCCTTTACAACTTTATCATGTTGGACATTAACAAGTATGAGAATTTATTTGGTTCATAAATGTGATGGAGGTGTGGTGTTTTGAGGATGACAAAAAATGGAAATTATCAGTCTGCATTGACCAATCAGCTATTCAGTTAATTATTTCAGCTATACTGCATAGTATCTGTGCTTCCTATTTCCACCTAAATGTAAAAACAGGTAACGAGCTGAAAAGTTTGAAAAAATTGGGCTATCTGACTTTTGGTGTTTAACAACTAAAATGGTGGCCTTGTTAAACAGTGGTTGTCCCGAATTCGACAATGTGGCACAAGAACAAACCAATGAAGGCCCAGTAGAGTGCAATCAGATGAAGAGTTTTTTAAGAACACATGCGCAGGAAGATGTACACTGCAACACCTCAGATGTAGATCTCTGCCCAAAGATACACTTCAGATTGCTTTTATAGCATCGGGGTTTAACGCCCCCTCTTGCGTTTCCAAGAACATAATTTGTATCTTAAGAACATTATTTGCATTTTTTACAGACAATGATCAATTTTTAGAGCTAAGTGCAGACACAGAAGTTCCTCTTTCTAGCATCTTTTCCAAATATGGCGATGATCTCAGGCCCTGAAAGTCCCCATGGACGTGTCCTCCGCTCTGACACATCTTCTGTCACCTGTTACTAAGCAAACTCAAATGCAACAAGAAGCTGAATACATTCAGGCCTTTGGCTCAGGCCTGTTTCTAGATTATATGTATTATATGTGTTTTGTAGGCGTGTATTGCTGTTTTAACCTTCTGTAACTCCAAGTCACTTACACAATAGATCATCCGGACATCACGGCGAACGAGACTTACGACCCTTAATTAATTGACTGAGCTTCAACTCTTTAACGAGCACAAAAATGCACTGTGTATATGCAATGATTATGGCGGCACCTGTAATAATAAAAAGGTTAATGTGAGGCCAGCAGGTTTTAATAAGAATAATTCATTCATTCACATCTGGGATGTCCTTTTGGTGGTGGTGGTGGTGGTGGTGGTGGTGGGGGGGCTTAGCAGTGTATGTGTAGTCATTAAAATATCCTTAAGTGTGAACAGTTTGTTTTTTTCAGCATTTGACATTACTGCAATGCTTTGACAAAGAACTACTTCACTTAAATAGAACTGCAAAGCTAAATTAAGTTTATCAAAATGTGTTTCAGTTTGTTTGGGGGTCTGGCACAAATCCTGCCTTCCAAAATTGGCAAATCAGAATTGTCACCAGTCAACACAGGTGTGTATCCCATTCATATTTGGCTTGACTTTTTTTCAGTTTATTTTTTACCTGTCTCTAAAGTATTGATCAATTAAAATAACTTTTATTCTTACATTCCAGAAAGAAGAAATTTCTGAATATTCAGGGGAGGATGGATTGCCACATTCAGTTCTGGATCAAATATCAAGCGATGATGATGGCAACCACAGCATATCAGAAGAAGAATATGTGCCAGATTCAGAGTCAGATGATGAAGATTCAGATGAAGACATCCCATTATTGCCAAGCACATCAAAAGGTCTGCTATGCCAAGATGACATCTCCAAAGCGCATGAACAATCAGATTCAACGAATTTAATCCACAACTTGACAAAGGACAAGCCAGAAGATAAAAGTGAGCTTTGCGAATCTGAATCAGAAAAAATGACTTTAAGTAAAAGATATTACTGCTATTTTTGTGGCAAACCACAAGCTAAAATTTCCCGCCACCTGAAAACGCACAAAACAGCTCCTGATGTTGTGCATGCATTTTCCCTGCCTAGAGACTCAAACGAGCGTAAAAGCCTGTTAGAGAAATTGAGAAATAAGGGAAATTTTAAGCATAATGCTGCAGTTTTGCATGGTGGAGTGGGACCACTGAAAGTGAAGAGAAGACCCAAGATTAAAGCAGTAGAGGGAAAGTTTGCTCATTGCTTTTATTGTCAAGGGATGTATGTTCGCAAGGATCTTTGGAGACATGTCCGCAGATGTCCTAACAAACCAAAAGATGACCAGTGTTGGGCAAGTTACTTTGAAAAAGTAATTCAATTATAGTTACTAGTTACTTCTTCAAAAAAGTAACTGAGTTAGTAACTGAGTTACAATATTCTAAAAGTAATTAATTACTTGAAAAGTAACTATTGCGTTACTTAAAAAAAAACAAAGAACGTTTAACCCTGTGGGGTCCAGGGTATAATTGGCCATTTTTTTACTACTCTTGATTTTCCCTCCACATTTTACCTTAAAAACTATTTGCTTTGCCTTGTTTGGTATCATCTTTTTAGCACAACCTCGCGTGCCTGAATTTACAGTTATGTTCTCATTTTGTCATACTGTATAACCAGAATTGATCTAAAATCAGACAAAAACCATAAAATCAGAGTAGAAAAAGTTATATTTTTACTGTAACAACCATAAACATGTTTAATGAATCATATTTCATAACTTCAAATGCAAATATTAATTGTCAATTTTAAAATCTTATGCACAAGTTTTGCAAACAACAAATTTATTTGCATCCATTTACCTTGATTTTTTAAAATAACCATTTCAAACTATTTACAGAACAATCAGCTGTTCTTCAATAAGATGCCACACAAATTATTTGTGCCACTCCAAAATATTATAGTGGACACAAAATATTTTGTGTCCACTACAAAGGAGAACGTCACAGCCTGATACCTGCAGGTCTGACAGCAGCAGGTGTATCACTCCTGTTTCTACCTGGAGACAGCAGTCGCCTCATTGTTCTGACACACAACACAAAACTATCCACAACACTACACACTAACTACACAAGACAACACATTAACTACACACTCCAAACATGCTAAACGTCACAAATCTCACATCTCAAAACTCTCTCTCTCTCTTTCCGCTCTCTCTCTCTCACCGTCACTCCTAAAACTTGCCCTGTTTTTTGTTTTTATTTTTTGCTCATAAGCAGAGAGTGCTTGCTAGCACTAACGTGGCGAAACTATTGAGGAAAAAACGCCGCGTATATCTTGTTTATCACGACTCTGGTTTTACGTGGCCTATCAACACAATTTAAAAACTGGCACCTTGTTGCTTTGTCTTTAAGTGGTCACGTGATTGACTTACCACGACTACTTTGTTCTTCCTCAGTCAAACGGCAGCACTCGATTGTTTTGCCCCCTGAGCTCCAGGTGTTGTGCTAGACAGCGATCGTGATTGCCGTCCGCGGGAGCGCGCAGCTGCTTAAAGCTGTAGCGTCCAGATTACTTACAGCTACTTCCCTGCAACCGATATAAGATGCGGTAAGCTGAACACAGTTTCAACCGTCTGTTTGTTGAAAAATAGTAACGGACCGCATTTCCTTGTTAGTAACTGTAACGCCGTTGTAACGATAGGAATAGTAATTAGTTAGATTACTCGTTACTGAAAAAAGTAACGCCGTTAGTAACGCCGTTACTTGTAACGCCGTTATTCCCATCACTGAAGATGACACAGATAAAGAACCTGGAAGAACCAAAGTACTCGGCCTGGCTTTAACTCTGGAGTCTCAGTGTTATCCGCAGGTGTCAAGTGGAGTGTGGAAGGTTCTTGCTGTTATGAAACAAGATGAGATTGCCTCAGCTGTGCGAAATGACTTTACTGTTATTCAGTTTGCCCGGTCCCTCTATAATAAACATGGACAAGACCCTACAAAGTATGATTATATACAACAGAAGCTTCGTGAAGCGGGACGTTTGTTGTTGTGTCTGTGTACAGAATTCTCAGTGCATAACATGGAAGAAGCTATTAAGCCTGCTAACTTCCAGAGAGTTGTGCAAGCAGTAAAGAAAGTTTCAGGTTTTGATGAAGAGACACTGTCATACAAAACTCCAAGCCTTGCGCTGAAACTGGGACATACACTGCATAAAATGTCTGACATTATCCATAGTCGTGCCCTCATGACAGAGGATGAAGCCCTAATCAAGTCCACTGATGCGTTCAAGAAGTTGTATGTCTCCAAATGGTCCGAGATGGTGTCTCACCGTGCCTTGAACACATTGAGTGAGGCAAAGTTTAACAAGCCATCAACATTGCCCTTTACAGAAGATGTTCGGATTCTCCATCACTACCTTCAAAAATCTGCAGAAAGTGCCTTTTGCAGCTTGGAGAACGAAGCCACAGCTCAGAATTATGCCCAACTTGCACAAGTTACACTCTCACAAATCATTGTGTTCAATCGAAGACGTTCTGGAGAGGTTTCAAAGATGTGCCTCAAAAGTTTTCTTGAAAGAGACAAAACGGCACTCCACACAGATGTTGCCATGGGGCTCTCAGAAATGGAACAGAGACTCTGTAACTATTTCTGTAGAATAGAAATAATGGGAAAAAGGGACAGAAATGTTCCAGTTCTGCTAACACCAAGCATGCTGGATGCTCTGTCACTACTGGTTAGTAGGAGGCCTGACTGTGGTATTTGTGCCACTAATATCTACCTCTTTGCAAGACCCCGATCAATGAGTCATTACAGAGGAATGGACTCCTTGCGTGTTCATGCACACCAGTATGGAGCAAAGCAGCCTGAGTATCTAAGCTCGACACAGCTCAGAAAACATGTTGCCACACTCTCACAAGTCCTTAATTTGAAAAACAATGAACTTGATCAGGTTGCAGATTTCTTGGGTCATGATATCCGCATTCACCGCGAATTCTACAGATTACCAGTTCCCACAACACAGCTGGCCAAGATTTCCAAACTGCTTTTAACACTGGAAAAAGGACATCTTTCCCAGATCCAGGGGAAATCACTGGATGAGATCGAAATTGAAGGTTTGTATTGAAAGGAGCAAATATTAGGGCAGTAGTTGAATATTATGCTTTATCAACAGAATTAAAACCTAAAAGCACAGACCATTCTATTAAATGTCCATGATTTAAGGTTCTTGAAGTCTATTGTTTCATCACTTTGCAACATTTGGTGTCCCAGTAATCCTGTGTCCTGTCAGATGTGTATTCATGGTAATGATGAACTATTTAAAAATGACATCATTGTCCCTTTAAAGACCCAATATTGGTTTTTTTGGACCTCATCGTTGTCAAGTGGACAATGTCTCCAGAAAACACAATAGAGTCTGTTTGGTGTGTATCAGTGTATCTAGACTTCTATAGGGAGTGTATGAGGTCTGAAGTGACCCAAATTTTTTTCAGATTTTTTCGAACACTTTAACCTCGCTCCCTTGGCTCTAAGTCCTCTGGAAACGGTAGTCCACTTAAACCACCACCGGGCGGATTGACGTAGTATAGTCCCTCCATAGCACATAGACCCGTGTGTGTGTGTGTGGGGGGGGCGGCGGTCAAGATGAGACCCTGTGACGACTCCCCAAAGCTGGTGCCAGGAGTCTAGCGGTACATCTAAACAAAAGGCTCTTACACTCAAACAGATATACGTGTGTTTGCCATACCATATATCAGCAAGAGAACAGAACAGTCAGAAGAGGAGTGAACGCACCCCCCTCTTCATGCTACACAGAGTTGTTACAGACCTCCTAGGATGAGACATTCTTTCAATCTACAAATGATTATATACTTCTAAGCATATATGAGTAAATATTTCTAAGCATAAATAACAATAAACAATACAAATCTAACAACATACACCTGCATACACACTACCATTCCTCTGTCTACGAACAGATGTATTCACTGAGGGAGCGCCCCTCAGATCTGTAGGAGGCTGTGCATATCTCCCTTCTGGAAGGTTTTGTTGAATAAATCATACATTTACACTGAGTTTGCGTCTTCTTTATCCAGCCTGAGGGCAAAAGAATTGGGTCTCAGCATCCGCTGACCTCGTAACAGTTTAGTACAATTCAGAATCAGAATGTCTTTTTTGTCACTGTCACAGGTACAATGAAATTAAAAATGGTCCCTGATCAGTGCATCATCCCTAACAATGTCAAAATATAAGTAAAACAATAACATCCAATAAAATCGATACATAAAAATAAAAGTGATAATAGGAATAGTATTAGCAAACATTCACATACATTCCCACATACATGCTTCAGTCAGTGCATAGATTCATACAAGAGTGGCGTGATGGACATCTTTTTTTTGCAGTATTCAGACGTGCTCTGTGTAAGGCGATCTGAAAAAACTGGGAATTTTAGGGGGTTTTTTGCCGGCAAGGTCAAACTGGCTAAAACTTTCCTTTCTGAGATCATCACAAATGTTTCCAGGAAATAGATGACCATAAAAGGTCTTTTAGCAGAAGCAACAACTGCAGAAGTAACAACTGTACCGTCTGCTGGTACAGTTCAAACAGGGAGTCCCCAGGATGTGAGGTATCTTTTATAATGTTTTGAGCTTTTCTAAGACAGCAGGTATTGTTTAGATCTTCCAGTGTGGGGAGAGGGCAGCCAGTGACCTTTTGGGCGGTGTTAATGACCCCTGGGAGTGCTTTCCTCTGAGCCACTGTGCAGCTAGTGTACCAGATGCATATGGAATAAGTTAGTACACTAACCTATTCTTTAGATTTGAGTTTTCAGTCATTATGCAAATGTACTGTTTATAAGATTGGGGAAACCTGCAGTCAGCTGAGACTGAAGAAGTCACTTGGATGAGTGACAAAACATTTTTCCAACAAAACGCTATGTCCAGATGAACAGAATCAACTTTTGGAGATACCAGAGTTACATCTTTATAAAACCATTGCTGCTTATCATTAGACCTATCATAAAGAGACATTATAAACATTAAAAACAAACAAAGTCAAAGATTTCATGACAATCAGAGAAAAGCTATTAAAATAATCAGCAGAACATCAACACAACATTCATCAAATTCTAATTCAAATCTAAAAAAGTGTTC
Source organism: Oreochromis aureus (assembly GCF_013358895.1). NCBI lineage: Eukaryota > Metazoa > Chordata > Actinopteri > Cichliformes > Cichlidae > Oreochromis > Oreochromis aureus. The sequence goes on from NC_052944.1 coordinate 33,840,257, forward strand.
ATTACAGTGTCATTACAATCTGGCATTTATGTAGTTAACATCTGAAGCATCTGAATCTGCCCACTGGTCACATGACAAAGGGAAATTTTATATATGATGGAATCTGGAGTCTGTGTTTGCACAACACAGAACACTTTCTTGTTAAGTGTCAAACTTGAAGAGGAAACATGCAGCGACTCTTTATACTCACGCTCAGCCTGATAGCATGGATCCCAGGTATTCACTGTGACTGTGTGCATTTGATTAGAGAAGTCAGACAAAAAAGATTTTCAAGCTGTTTTCAGCTTCACATAATTGGAAAAAACAAAGATAATTTAATGTCTGTGCCGCCTCCTCCTCACTTCTCTGCTGTGCTTTTGGCAAATACTCTTGTTAAAATGTATGATACTCCTTAGGCTTGCTTCTCTGTACAATTTTATGACTTTTCTGTATTAATCGTTTGTTTAAGACGGACTAAAAGGTTGTTAAAAGCTTGCATCCCCCCCGAGTTGCTTGAAGACGTTTCACCTCTCATCCGAGAAGCTTCTTAATATGGTACAAGGGCGACACCTTTTATTTATAGATAACAGGTGTCCGCTGTGAGCAACTGCTCTGTTAAAGTTGTGTCATGACTAAAAGTTTCATTTCAAATTGGTGTTTAACATTTAATCATTTCCACTTCTTGTCAGCTGTTCTCTGCTGGGTGAGCACTAAGAAGGACTTTACTGGCCCGGAGGGTGGATCCCTCACTGTCCAATGTCGATATGCTTCTCACTATGCTAACCATGTCAAATACTGGTGTCATGGGTGGACGAGAACTTTCTGCGATATCTTGGCTCGAACTGACGAGACCTCCTCGGCCAATCAAGACAAAGTGAGCATTTCTGACGACCGGGGCAAGTACATGTTCACAGTGACCATGAACGACCTGAAAGAGACGGACTCTGGGTGGTACTCGTGTGGTGTAATAATAGGTGACGAATGGCAGGCCGATGACATTGCTAACACTGAAGTGAAAGTGTTTCATGGTGAGTAATGGAAAAATTTTGAAATGATAAACATTTATTGACCCACAGTTTTAAAGAAGTTTGTTGCATTTTCACGATCTCTGCAGGTGTGAGAGTTGTGAACAGAATTGTGAGTGGGGAAGAAGGAAGTAGTCTCACGGTTCAATGCCTTTACACTCTGAGACTCAGGTATTTGGTTTTCCTTTGGAGGGTTTTATCCACATTTTATCCTTTAAAACCCTTAGAACTGTCCTCAAAGAAGCACTGATCACACTTCAGTAAATGTGGGAATTTGTCCAGAAACTTTCATTGGTATCAAACGCTGGTGGACAGTGAGCATTCACTGACTCTCCTGTGACTGCCTGTCAACAGACGAAGTGAGAAGAAGTGGTGTCGGAGAGGAGACCTGAGCTCCTGTCTGTTGACGGGTTCTAAAGGGAGTTACGAAGACGCTTCAGTGGCCATCAGCGATGACATAACTGGGGCTTTCAATGTAACCTTAAAGAAGCTGCAGATGAGCGATGCTGGCGGGTATTTATGTTCTGCAGGGCAGCAGCAAGCAGATGTACAGGTTCAGGTCAGACCACACGGCTCTACTAGTAAGTTGATAAAGAGCCTTTCATTTTTTTGGACATAAAAAACATAACAAATGATACTTTTGAGCTTTGCTGTCTAACTGACTCGAAACTGTGATAATTAAACTTCATTATGGATTTTCTGTGTGCTGATATCATGAAGGATGATTTTTTTTTCATCACAGGGAGTTTAGAGTTATTCAACATCCTTATGTTGAATAACTCTAGACTTCCCTCTCTAGAAATGCACCCCGTATATTTTTATTGCTATTTAGCCAACATTTAAAAGATTTATGACACAAAAATCACATGTAACACAGTTGGCTGTAAAAGAAATGCAACTGATAGGAGCAACACAGCTGACGGCATGCATTAAGAGGAAAAGAGAATCCTGTATTCAGATAAAAACATTTTTATTTTCTCTCTCTGTTTCTATAAATATTAAGTGCTTCTCTCAAAATCAGCATGTGGTGCATTAATTAGACTAAGTCTAAATCATGATAGAATGTGTTATCCAAGGAAAACAGGGTGACAGGTAACAAATGGGCAATTCTTTAGTTTTAGGCCCTCGCTAACATGTCACCTCTAAATGCAGCCTAGTGTTAATTTGAATAGCAAAACTTGACATTTAGCTAAATGGCCATGAAAGAATAAATGATGGAAACGGTTGATTTTTTAAAAATTAATTAAAAACAACTATGATATTTATCATTGCTTGAAATGAATGTTTGGCCGATAAAGCTCGTTGGCATGAAATTTACCCCTAACTGTAGAACGAACCAAAAATTGCTAAAATGCTAAACAGACATAGTCTGAGATTGTGTCATTATTGTGTATCATTGGTTGCAAATGATTTTAACATACATAATGCCATTTTGTGTTATAGACAACATTATTTTAAGTGAAAGAAAACATACTAAGACCCTTCCCATGTTTCACAGTCCTTACAGGCATATTTACCATCTCTGTAGTCTTAGGTTAGAGTAATAGCAACATTTCCAAGATAAATAAATGATTACAGCTTATCATTTGCATAACCTATTAGCATTTTAAATCATGCATTGTAGGTATTTGTGTGATTGCTTGGCATTTTCTCCATGTCACCTTGCAGCTGCTGAAATGGGAAGAAGCAGCTTTAAAGATCAATATGTGTTTGTGACAGATGGCAGAGGCTCTCAAGTCTCTACTTGTTCAGGGTATCGATTATTAAAAGTCACCTATGAACAATATTGATGTTAGGATGCTGGAAACACTCTTTACCTATAACAGCATATTTACAGAGTTGTTACAGTATTTTTTTTAGCGCTACAATATCTTTACCTTCAGAAACAGAGCCCGTGACAACCCCACCTACTCCGAGTCAGCCCTGGAACCGTTACCGGTAAAAGTCAGCACTTTTTTATCTTCACTTTAATGGATGTCGAAGGTGGATTGTCTGCTCAGTCTGCTTTGTGCCTGCTTCCTAGTTACCTGTTGGAGTCTATAGTGGGGTGTGTGTCTCTCCTGCTTCTAGTGGGCTTGGCTGTATTGGCAAGAAAGATACAGTGCAGTAAGGAAACTTCATATTCCTTTGAATTGTAAATTGTTATTGTGTGTGTGTGTGTGTGTGTGTGTGTGTGTGTGTGTGTGTGTGTGTGTGTGTGTGTGTGTGTGTATGCGCGTGCATCAGCCACAAATTCTATATATAAATAAAGATTTATATGATATAACAAAATGCAATAAATATATCTGACTACTAATTTGCGTTTATATTTTGGGCATTCTTTCTAGAGAAGGCTTCTTCACGCGTTAAGGAGACGGAAGAGATATTCCCTGTAAGCCCCCATTATCATGGCCATCTCTGATCTATTACACTCCTTAAGAAACACAATTATCAGGGATATTTTTGTAATGATTAGATCACTCATTCTCCTTTCTGTCAACTACAGGATAATCGAAGGGGCATGAGAGACCTGCAACGAAGCAAGGAACACATGATTAAAATCGACAACAAGGGTACAATTAACCTACTTACTTACTAAGATCATTTTGTGAATTGTTAATTGTTACTCGTTGTAACTGAATGTAATTTTTCTATTAATTTCCCACTCAGAACATATGGTCTTTGTTCCAGTATCTTTTTTACCAAACCAAACCATGTCTGAACAAAGCTATATGTTCTGCTTCCTGCAATATAAATTTGGTACATTATAGACTTGGCTTATATAGACTCAGTATTTTAGACTCAATAAAATTAATCAAAATACACGTGTATAATTATATGTGACTTTTTATTTATTTAGACTTTATGTATTTTTGCAACCTGTGACCTTTTTTGCTCATTATAGGGGTCTTATGGCAAAGTAGCATTTAGATGGTAATCTATGCGTAAAACGTTCCTTTTTAGTTACACTTCAATAGACCTATAGAGTGTTTGGGGCTTCCCATGATGCACTGATGGTTTCTTCTTCACTAACCTTTTTTCACTCTCTCTGTGCTTACATGCCACTTTGCATTTAATCATCATTATTAATCTCTGGCCCTCCTTCACTGTGTATTTAATTTGTCCTGTCTTGCTCAACAAACCGGTCAGTGCAGATGTCTTCCCCTCCCTGAGCCTGATTCTGACAGAGGTTTCTACCTGTTAAAGGGAAAAGGGAGTTTTTCCTTCCCACTGTTGCAAAGTTCTTGTTCAGGGTTAGCTTTTTGTAGTTATATATAACACCTCAAGGCGAGTGTTGTGATTTGGAGCTAGATAACTAAAAATAAATTGAATTGAATCTGCCAATCAAAGTTGCAGCTGAAGAGAATGAACACTCACTTGGGGTTTAAGTGTTTGTGTTTCACAGATGGTGTATATGGACACTATAGTTTAAGTTGGGCTCTGCTTTAGTTTCTACTACTGCTGAGAGAAATGTCTATTTTGCTTATTAATGCAACTGAGTAGGGGGTTTTGGTACTGTATTTGCTAATAATAATCTTGTCTGTATTAAAAGGCTGACCAATCAGAAGCGTAGGAGGAACTATCACCAACACTGTGCACATTCTGACATCAAAGAAGGAAATAGAGACCCACACCTTTGATGTCTGGGCTAAACAGAGAGCTAAACAGGGCTGTAGGAGGCCTTTAACCCATCAGCAGGACTGGTATCCTTTATGCAAGGAGGAACAGGGTGATCCTCAAAATGACCTAGAAAATGGCCTCTAGCAGACGAAATAATCAGAAACAGACTTCATAAGGGTGTACTGAGGACTCAAAGTCCTCTAGTGAGCCCTGTGCTCAATGTTCAGCACCATGGAGCCTCACAAGCACTTGCACTAGAGTATTGGAATTGGCAAATCCATAACGTTCACTCTGTACTTTTCACAGATATAAGCAGATCCATCCTGAGCACATGTGACCAGTGTTGGGCAAGTTACTTCAAAAAGTAATTAGTTATAGTTACTAGTTATTTCTTCAAAAAAGTAACCGAGTTACAATATTCTAAAAGTAATTAATTACTTGAAAAGTAACTATTGCGTTACTTTAAAAAAAACGTTTAACCCCCTGGGGTCCAGGGTATAATTGGCCATTTTTAACTACTTTTGATTCTCCCTCCACATTTTACCTTTAAAAACGATTTACTTTGCCTTTTTTGGTATCGTCCTTTTCAGCACAACCTCACGCGTCTGAATTTACAGTCATGTTTTTATTTTGTCATACTGTATTAACACAATTGATCTAAAATCAGACAAAAAACATAAAATCAGAGTAGACAAAGTTATATTTTTTACTGTATCAACCATAAATATGTTTAATGAATCATATTTCATAACTTTAAATGCAAACATAAATTGTCAGTTTTAAAATCATATGCACAAGTTTTGCAAACAACAAAGTTATTTGCATCCATTTACCTTTTACCCTTTTTTAAAATAACCATTTCAAACTATTTACAGAACAATCAGCTGTTCTTCAATAAGATGCCACACAAATTATTTGTGCCACTCCAAAAAAATAATTTCTGTCCACTATAAAGGAGAACATCACAGCCTGATACCTGCAGGTCTGACAGCAGCAGGTGTATCACTGCTGTTTCTACCTGGAGACAGCAGTCGCCTCATTGTTCTGACACACAACACAAAACTATCCACAACACTACACACTAACTACACAAGACAGCACATTAACTACACACTCCAAACACGCTAAACATCACAAATCTCACATCTCAAAACTCGCTCTCTCTCTCTTTCCGCTCTCTCTCTCTCTCTCTCCCTCCGTCACTCCTAAAACTTGCCCTGTTCTTTGTTTTTATTTTCTGCTCATAAGCAGAGAGTGCTTGCTATCACTGTCCTTAGACAGTAAACGTGACAAAACTACTGAGGAAACAAGGCCGCGTATATATTGTTTATCATGACTCTGGTTTTACGTGGCCTATCGACACAATTTAAAAACTGGTATATATCACCTTGTTGCTTCATCTTTAAGTGGTCATGTGATTGGCTTACCACGACTACTTTATTCTTCCTCAGTCAAACGGCAG